>NC_084753.1:28370855-28418355 GCF_033978785.1 Entelurus aequoreus | reverse complement strand
ACCCGACATTGAATAAACGTCGGCAAAAAGCATGTTGTTTCAACGTTGTATTTGTGTTGTAGAATATTGGTTGGGAAATGACCAAAATTCAACGGTCAAATCAACGTCAGAACCCAACATTGATTAATTGTCAGCAAAAAGCATGTTTTTTCAACGTTGTATTTGTGTTGTAGAATATTGGTTGGGAAATGACGAAATTTCAACGGTCAAATCAATGTCAGAACCCAACATTGATTAAACGTCGGCAAAAAGCATGTTGTTTCAAGGTTGTATTTGTGTTGTAGAATATTGGTTGGGAAATGACCAAAATTCAATGGTCAAATCAACGTCAGAACCCAACATTGATTAAACGTTGTCAAAAAGCATGTTGTTTCAACGTTGTGTTTGTGTTGTAGAATATTGGTTGGGAAATGACCAAAATTCAACGGTCAAATCAACGTCAGAACCCAACATTGAATAAACGTCATCAAAAAGCATGTTGTTTCAGCGTTGTATTTGTGTTGTAGAATATTGGTTGGGAAATGACCAAAATTCAATGGTCAAATCAACGTCAGAACCCAACATTGATTAAACGTTGTCAAATAGCATGTTGTGTCAACGTTGTGTTTGTGCTGTACAATATTGGTTGGGAAATGACCAACATTCAATGGTCAAAACAAGGTCAGAACCCAACATTGATTAAACGTTGTCAAAAAGAATGTTGTTTCAACGTTGTATTTGTGTTGTAGAATATTGGTTGGGAAATGACCAAAATTCAACGGTCAAATCAACGTCAGAACCCAACATTGATTAATTGTCGGCAAAAAGCATGTTTTTTCAACGTTGTATTTGTGTTGTAGAATATTGGTTGGGAAATGACGAAATTTCAACGGTCAAATCAATGTCAGAACCCAACATTGATTAAACGTCGGCAAAAAGCATGTTGTTTCAAGGTTGTATTTGTGTTGTAGAATATTGGTTGGGAAATGACCAAAATTCAATGGTCAAATCAACGTCAGAACCCAACATTGATTAAACGTTGTCAAAAAGCATGTTGTTTCAACGTTGTGTTTGTGTTGTAGAATATTGGTTGGGAAATGACCAAATTTCAACGGTCAAATCAACGTCAGAATCCAACATTGATTAAACGTTGTCAAAAAGCATGTTGTTTCAACGTTGTGTTTGTGTTGTAGAATATTGGTTGGGAAATGACCAAAATTCAACGGTCAAATCAACGTCAGAACCCAACATTGAATAAACGTCATCAAAAAGCATGTTGTTTCAGCGTTGTATTTGTGTTGTAGAATATTGGTTGGGAAATGACCAAAATTCAATGGTCAAATCAACGTCAGAACCCAACATTGATTAAACGTTGTCAAATAGCATGTTGTGTCAACGTTGTGTTTGTGCTGTACAATATTGGTTGGGAAATGACCAACATTCAATGGTCAAAACAAGGTCAGAACCCAACATTGATTAAACGTTGTCAAAAAGAATGTTGTTTCAACGTTGTATTTGTGTTGTAGAATATTGGTTGGGAAATGACCAAAATTCAACGGTCAAATCAACGTCAGAACCCAACATTGATTAATTGTCGGCAAAAAGCATGTTTTTTCAACGTTGTATTTGTGTTGTAGAATATTGGTTGGGAAATGACGAAATTTCAACGGTCAAATCAATGTCAGAACCCAACATTGATTAAACGTCGGCAAAAAGCATGTTGCTTCAGGGTTGTATTTGTGTTGTAGAATATTGGTTGGGAAATGACCAAAATTCAATGGTCAAATCAACGTCAGAACCCAACATTGATTAAACGTTGTCAAAAAGCATGTTGTTTCAACGTTGTGTTTGTGTTGTAGAATATTGGTTGGGAAATGACCAAATTTCAACGGTCAAATCAACGTCAGAATCCAACATTGATTAAACGTTGTCAAAAAGCATGTTGTTTCAACGTTGTGTTTGTGTTGTAGAATATTGGTTGGGAAATGACCAAAATTCAACGGTCAAATCAACGTCAGAACCCAACATTGAATAAACGTCATCAAAAAGCATGTTGTTTCAGCGTTGTATTTGTGTTGTAGAATATTGGTTGGGAAATGACCAAAATTCAATGGTCAAATCAACGTCAGAACCCAACATTGATTAAACGTTGTCAAATAGCATGTTGTGTCAACGTTGTGTTTGTGCTGTACAATATTGGTTGGGAAATGACCAACATTCAATGGTCAAAACAAAGTCAGAACCCAACATTGATTAAACGTTGTCAAAAAGCATGTTGTTTCAACGTTGTATTTGTGTTGTAGAATATTGGTTGGGAAATGACCCAAAAATCAATGGTCAAATCAACATCAGGACCCAACATTGATTAGACGTTGTCAAAAAGAATGTTGTTTCAACGTTGTATTTGTGTTGTAGAATATTGGTTGGGAAATGACGAAATTTCAACGGTCAAATCAACGTCAGAACCCAACATTGATTAAACGTTGTCAAAAAGCATGTTGTTTCAGCGTTGTATTTGTGTTGTAGAATATTGGTTGGGAAATGACCAAAATTCAATGGTCAAATCAACGTCAGAACCCAACATTGATTAAACGTTGTCAAAAAGCATGTTGTTTCAACGTTGTATTTGTGTTGTAGAATATTGGTTGGGAAATGACCAAATTTCAACGGTCAAATCAACGTCAGAACCCAACATTGATTAAACGTCGGCAAAAAGCATGTTGTTTCAACGTTGTGTTTGTGTTGTAGAATATTGGTTGGGAAATGACCAAATTTCAACGGTCAAATCCACGTCAGAACCCAACATTCATTAAACGTCGTCAAATAGCATGTTGTTTCAACGTTGTATTTGTGTTGTAGAATATTGGTTGGGAAATGACCAAAATTCAATGGTCAAAACAACGTCAGAACCCAACATTGATTAAACGTTGTCAAAAAGCATGTTGTTTCAACATTGTATTTGTGTTGTAGAATATTGGTTGGGAAATGACCAAAATTCAACAGTGAAATCAACGTCAGAACCCAACATTGATTAAACGTCGTCAAAAAGCATGTTGTTCCAACGTTAGGTTTGAGGACCTAATTTAAAAAGTTCCTAATGTTGTTTCAATGTCTTGTGCGTGATGGGTTGCGCAACATCAGCTATGGCACAACTCCCCACAGACAGCATTATTTCCAAATGTTTCAACACTGGCATGGAAACAGGAGTTCAGAACACTAATAAAAAAAACAAAAAAAACAATTACCGTACTCACTTGAACATAAATCGTCCCTTATAAAATGACACTTACCCATACCTGTTTTTAGTCGACAAATGAAATGAAACAAATGTGTTGTTTCTTAAACATTGAGACACTTTTTTCCCAGTGTTTTTCTCTTGTTGCATCTGTCCTGGTCACTGGTGTGAGAGAATGACAGCAAGGCATGCTTGCTGCAGGGTTTGGCGCCATCTGTTGGTTGGCCTGTGTACATCTCTAGACACTGGATATAAGACCTCTGTCTTTTTCAGAAAAGTTTTCTCTAATACAGACCTGGGCAAATTAAGACCCGGGGGCCACATGCGACCCGTTAAGCTTCTCAATCTGGCCCGCCGGACATTACCAAATATTTTTTTTAGATCTTTAGGATGGAAACTGGATGTGCAGTGATGTTTTGTAATGACCGTAAGTCTTGAACTATACAAAGTATTTCAATGGTCGGAATCTGCGCTTTTGCATGATATACTAGTTACTGTGGTAATCTAATTAGGTACTATGGTAATCTAATTAGTTACAATGGTAATCTAAGTCACAGCAGCTCAGACGAGGCACCAAGCAGTGTGGGTGGGGAGCGTTTCCACAGAGTGTCAGCCTGAAATGCGGGTGTCAGGGACAGACGCGGATGGAGATTTTCACAACAAAGTTCTAAAGCTTAGTGATGTATCAGATGTATTAGATTTACCCTTTGCGTTAATTTTTCGCTGTGTTTGTAGCATTTTTGTTGCGTTTCGCTGGATTGTAAAATATGTCAATGGAGAGGGGGTGTGACGGTCATATGTTGTCAATATTCAGTGTTTTATCGTTCATAGTTAATATTGTAAATGCCACATTCTTTACTTTCATGTACATTCTGGGTGTCTCACTGTAAAAAAAAGAGTAAAATTCTGGTCTGTCATTAGCGTTCAATCAGACATTATTGTGAGGTTTTGTATTACTGTTCCTAAAAATAGATATACCGGCCCCCAGACACTTTTTTTTTCTCTAAATTTGGCCCCCTAGTCCAGTGTTTTTCAACCTTTTCTGAGCCAAGGCACATTTTTTTCATTGAAAAAATTCTGAGGCACACCACCAGCAGAAAACATTAAAACATTTAACTCAGTAGCCAATATTGACGATAAAAAGTTGCAATTATTGGATATGAATTTAAACCATAACCAAGCATGCATCAATATAGCTCTTGTCTCAAAGTAGGTGTACTGTCACCACCTGTCACATCATGTCGTGACTTATTTTGTTTTTTTTGGTGTTTTAGTGTGTGTAGTGTTTTAGTTCTTGTCTTGCGCTCCTATTTTGGTGTCTTTTCCTCTTTTGTTGGTATTTTCCTGTAGCAGTTTCATGTCTTCCTTTGAGCGCTGTTCCCCGCACCGGCTTTGTTTTCGCAAATTAAGACTATTTAAGTTGTGCGGACGCTATCCCTTCTTTAAGGGGACATTGTTGATTGTCATGTCATGTACAGATGTACTTTGTGGACGCAGTCTGCTCCACAGTAAGTCTTTGCTGTCGTCCAGCATTCTGTTTTTGTTCACTTTGCAGCCAGTTCAGTTTTAGCTTCGTTTTGCATAGCCTTCCCTAAACTTCAATGCCTTTTGTTTATTTTTGGTTTAAGTGTTAGATACGCTGCCTCCCGCACATTGTGATCACGACAAACCGTGTTCCCGACATCTACAAAACAATTAGCTACCTGCTGCCACCTACTGATATGGAAGAGTATTACACGGTTACTCTGTCGAGCTCTAGACCAGAGGTCACCAACGCGGTGCCAGGTCGCCCGTAAGGACCAGATGAGTCGCCCGCTGGCCTGTTCTAAAAATAACTCAAATAGCAGCACTTACCAGTGAGCTGCCTCTATTTTTTAAATTGTATTTATTTACTAGCAAGCTGGTCTCGCTTTGCTCGACATTTTTAATTCTAAGAGAGACAAAACTCAAATAGAATTTGAAAATCCAAGAAAATATTTTAAAGACTTGGTCTTCACTTGTTTAAAGAAATTCATTAATTTTTTTACTTTGCTTCTTATAACTTTCAGAAAGACAATTTTAGAGAAAAAAATACAACCTTAAAAATGATTTTAGGATTTTTAAACACATATACCTTTTTACCTTTTAAATTCCTTCCTCTTCTGTCCTGACAATTTAAATCAATGTTCAAGTAAATTTATTTTTTTTATTGTAAAGAATAATAAATACATTTTAATTTAATTCTTCATTTTAGCTTCTGTTTTTTCGACAAAGAATATTTGTGAAATATTTCTTCAAACTTATTATGATTAAAATTTTTAAAAAATATCCTGGAAAATCTAGAAAATCTGTAGAATCAAATTTAAATCTTATTTCAAAGTCTTTTGAATTTCTTTTAAAATTTTTGTTCTGGAAAATCTAGAAGAAATAATGATTTGTCTTTGTTAGAAATATAGCTTGGTCCAATTTGTTATTAAACCCAAAAGTGATGTTTTGAAAAAGACTGTAATGTATAGGGCAATCACTAACTGGAATCGACTTCCACAATATCTGGTATCAATCACCAGCAGAGTGGGTTTTAAGAATAGACTAAGAGGAGAAGTATTGCGGAAAGAGATTATTCTAGATTGTACCTAATGTCATGACTGTTTTTATTGACTATTTTATTGATTATGGGACAAGCAGTAGAAAATGGTGGATGGAACTTTTTTCGTCACTTACTGTTTGTCTTTGGTACACTAATGTATATATTTTAGGCCATTGGTTCTTTGTTTTATTTTTTTTTTGCAAAAATATATATATATCTATTTTTATATTGCTCTTTTTATCTTTGGTATGAACAATATTATGTAAACTCGAAGTTATTATTATTTTTTTGGTTCTTTGTTGTTGCTATTTTTGTATTACAACATTTTATTATTTGATCATGTTGTACTGCATTTTAATCTTTTGTTTTGTGATTGTGTGATGTTTTTTGCCTGGACCCCAGGAAGAATAGTCTCCACTGCGGTGTAGACTAATGGGGATCCTTAATAAACTAAACTAAACTAAAATATATTCTAACAAAGTGCAGATTGGATTTTCACCTATTTAAAACATGTCATCAAAATTCTAAAATTAATATTAATCAGGAAAAATTACTAATGATGTTCCATAAATTCTTTTATTAATTTTTTCAAAAAGATTCGAATTAGCTAGTTTTTCTCTTCTTTTTTTTCGGTAGAATTTGGAATTTTAAAGAGTCGAAATTGAAGATAAACTATGTTTCAAAATTTAATTGTCATTTGTTTCGTGTTTTCTCCTCTTTTAAACCGTTCAATTAAGTGTAATTCATTATTAATAATAACATAGAGTTAAAGGTAAATTGAGCAAATTGGCTATTTCTGGCAATTTATTTAAGTGTGTATCAAACTGGTAGCCCTTCGCATTAATCAGTACCCAAGAAGTAGCTCTTGGTTTCAAAAAGGTTGGTGACCCCTGCTCTAGACAGTACAGACACTCAACAACGGCACATTTACTGGTTTGCAAAAAAATATTTTTTACCCAATTAGGTGAAATGACATAATCTCCCACGGCACACCAGACTGTATCTTAATTGCCCAGGCCTGGTCTAATATTTAGGTCAATGTAGTAGTCGGTTAATAGTTTTTTTTCCATAGCTGATCAAGGAAATGTATTCAAATGCCCCTCCCTTCTAGAAATATGATTTCCTATCCAAATGTTGAATGAATGCATCATCAGGACCACTAAAGTGATCAGTAGGTCAGTCTGTCTTATAATCTCTGTTATTATACATTATTTAACATCTAGTCATAAACTGCTCAGTCATCAGTCTTAACCAAAAAGCCCTTTTTTTGTTACATCTCATCCATCCCTGAACAAGCCTAGTGGATAGTGAGGAACTCAAACCTCAGAACCCGAGTGTATTTAGATTGGGCAGGGGAGATGGAGAGGAGAAGCGAATCCTATATTCCTAGCTGTCGGTCAAAAAAATAAAAACCTCCTCCTCCTGAAGTCTGAGCCCCGTCGGCCAGGTAACCCAAAACCTCAAGTGGGGAGTCCGTGTGGTATACGAGGGGAGAGGAACAATGTGGCTCTTTGTGCAAGCTGGGCAGAGAAAACAAGCCGTTTCCCCTGGAAAGAGATCATGTTCGGGCTCCATCTGAGAAGACCACACAGGGCTGATCAGTGTGGAGCAAGGAGGAGGAGGAAGACCACGATGAGGGCATCTGGGCACACTTCAAGGGACGGTCTGTATCAAACAGTCCTTGGACACGCCACTTGTTTTGGTCCAAGGAGACTTGTGTGGGATGCATCCGGCTTTGGCACCCTGCTGGTCCGCACACTGGTGGGCTGTTGGGAGCAGGGCGGGGAAGGTGTTAGCACTGGCGTCGTCCACAAGAGGGCGTGGTACTGAATCTGGCACTGCCATGCTGTGTCGAACAGGGCTGCTGTTCATTCATTGGTGCGGGGGTGGAAGGGGAACCAGAAGAGGATAAGTTTAAACATACATTGACTTTATTTGTTCAGCAATGTCATATATACACTTTCAGTCTAGTCGACACCAGAGTGATACCTTACACAATCAAACCAAAAACATCTGGCCCCCTTTACGCACATGCATATTAAATGCAAACAGGCCCGTGCTCACAGTGTTCTGTACTCCCCCTGTTTCAAAAGCTCAGCGAATACTCAAGTGGTGTGTTCAGATTACACAAGCCTATAAAGTATCCCAAATAAACTTAGACAGAAAAGTTTCCTGAGCCGAAATCCACCGCCCCCCACCCCAGTCCGGTGCCGTTTGTGTCAGAGTCAGAGATATTTCAAAAGAATGACAATAGGACAGGACGGTAGGTGGCAAGCTAAAGCCATTGACATAGGGCAGCGGCCAGCTCCCGTTACACGCAACACGGGGCTATAAATCCGTCTGCACGACACAGGCAGCACGCCGTGATTTCATATGTATCGGTTACTAAGGGAACACTTGAAACCACAACAAATGACAACACTCACTCTTTAGTAGAAGCCAACCTTCGGGACAAAAAACTGCTTACGGTTTATGCATATTCCGTGTCGGCCTTTTAAAAAGCTTTTATTGAGTTGACTTCTGCCCTTTTGAGGGACAACGTGCAGTGGAAAAGCAGTGCAGTTGAAATTAAAAACCAGGTTTGAAATATCAGCGAATTAATCTCAGGACATACAGCGATGCGGTAACATGATCTCGATATGGCAAGGTACCAGTGGGTGCGGACGCACGGGTGGTGTTACAGACAGACATTTGGACTACCAACCCAGCAAGTCAAAAAAAAAAAAAAGTCCAAAGGAAGAAAGCTGTTCTCCTTTACTTAACATCTGGTTGGCAATGGACAGTAGTTGTGATTGCGGACGGAGGAAAATAACAATAGGAGCGCGAAAGTCTGGTTTTGTCCATATGTGAAGCCTCGCAGCTGTTTCCCAGCTGGGTCTTCTAGTAACAGGACCTCTTCTGACTATCTCCACATTGGCGTTGAAATTTGTTGATGAACCTTGCTTGATCTCTCTGGTTGATAGAGTCTATTCTTGTGCCTCGTGCACCGCCCCGGATAAAAGTTTATGTTGAACACACACACGCTATTTTTCAGAGTCAAAGGCATCCTGGCACGCCGCCAGAGCATTGTGACTGTCAGGTTGTGTCGAAAGTGATCGCCTTTCAAAGTGACTCTCACTGCCCGTGCCCTTCACCTCCTTCCCTTGTTGTAACCCTAGAGCACCGAGGAGTGCCAGGTAACCACGAATCTCTCTCTCTTAGGCGCCATGCTGTTTAGTGACCATGTGAGACCTGTGATTCAGTTTCCCCTATGGGAGACTGTGCGCGCATTTTCCGGTCCTCGGTCAAGCGATATTTGGAATAATTGGTGGTTTTTAATTCGACCGCCATTGCTTGCCACAATGCAAATTGATATGTATGAGCTTTAGCAAAATGACTTTTAACAGGCATACCACGGTTTGAAAAGAGCTTTCTTACCTCAGTCTGTTATTTGTTTTGATCACGGATTCGTAGGCATCTCCTCTTTAGGGCTGGCTCCATGTCACCAGAACTGGGTGTATTAGCGGAGCCTCGCAAGCCACCCTTGTCCCTGAGTTTAGGCAAGAGCAGCGGAGTGGGACTCCCGCCTGTCTTTGGTGCGGTGGGTAGGGCGTAGGCATGGTCCTCATCTGGGAAATGGGGGTCTTCTCCAGCATTCGTAACTAAAGATTCTTCTAACTGACTGATTGGACCCTCAACTCGTGCAGGGTTGACAACAGAGCACTTATTTTCTTTTATAGATTCCTGCTCAGTCAGTGCAGGATCTGTTGGGGATGCTGGTACTCTTTGGGGTAAGAGTGAGTCTAAACTTGCAGTGGATTGTACAGAGGACATCCCATTTGGACCTTGGTTCTGAGATTTTAGGACAGAAGACATGCCATCATACGGGTGGATATTAACTGTAGGGCTTGGTGGAGGTGACACATGAGAGTCCTTATTTTGGATTACGGTGTCATGTGAAGGAGATTGAGGGGGTCGAATGATGTCATGGAACCCTGACTTGATACTCTGAACAGTATGTGACTCCTCTAACCCTGAGAAGTCCTGTAATCCCCTGGAATTAGGTTCCAGCTTCACTTGGGTTCTTTGTAGTACCCTTTGTATAACTTGTCGTTCTGACTGTTGCTGTTGTTGTTTGTAGTCTATCAGTCCTTCCGAGCTGCGCGTTGAGCAGGGGGATGTGTTGTACTGCGCTCTGGGGGACGATGTCCCACTGTGGCATGTGGATGTTGGGGATGGGAATGGCCTTTCTGATTTAACCCAACTCAGGTCCTTGAAATTGGGGTCACCATGTGACAAGTTTCCACCCATTTTGTGGTGTAACGAGTGGGCGTTCCCTTCAGATACTCCAGGAGATGGAACCCTGAAAGGTATGGATCTACATCTTTCTGTTCCGTCTGGGACAGGCTGTATAACGCCGCTGTGATTTGGAGTTTCATGATTAGTTTTGGGAGGCATTGGAACAGGGATTGGAATGGGTATTGGGATCGGTAGAGGAACAATAATGGGGTAAGGAACCAGGACAGTGGGTTGTGGAAGGAGTGGACTAAACGAGGGAATGCCAAAGTTCATCATGGGAGGCATTGGGACAGGGCCTCTGGGTAACATGTTCACCGGAGGGGAGTGGAAGCCAGGGAAATAGGGTCTAGGGAAGGGATGCATCAGTCCTGGTGGATTCATAGAGGTGGAGGTGGGAGGATGAAGGTGAGGAGAGTGTGGAGGTCTGTGAATTGGGCTTGAAGAGGGGCCTGGTTGTCTTGGATGGTGGGCAAAGGGGCTTCTGAGACCCTGGGCATGAAGAGGAGGTCTGATAAAGGACATTGGCATTTGAGGAATCGGCTGATGATCTAAAGGGTGGTGTGGATGTGGAGATGGGATAAGAGTAGGGTGAGGCGACACTGCTACAGCTTGAGGAAGTGGTTGGATGGGCCTGTCCACAGTCCTTTGGCCAGAGACTGGAGGATTAGATGAAGACAATAATGACTCTGATGGGGAGATGGAGGATGATTCTGGTAAGTCCTTATTGGAGAGGTTTCTATGATGTGCATCCCCTGTGCTACTGCTGTTATTCCAAGACTCTGGAGTGAGAAGCTTTTGTCCGGCAATACTGGTGTCCGGCCTCCCCTCCGAGCTAGCTCTAGCCGGGCTGGAACAGGTAAGAGCGGCGCGAGCTTCTCTGTAAAAAACATCCATCTTGTACTGATTGAGACATTTTGTGCTGCAGAACTGGAGTCGCTCTTCGCCAGATCCGAAATCCAGGTATTCTTTGGTATGTCGGACATGCTTGCACCAATCGCACACCTGCATTACAGGAGAGAGAGACTGCGGAGGGTCACTAAAACATGCCATTATATCGACGTTAATTACAGCCATGCAGTGTCTTCTCGAGGCACAATACTATAGAAACTAGGGATGTCCGATAATGGCTTTTTGCCGATATCCGATATTCCGATATTGTCCAACTCTTTAATTACCGATACTGATATCAACCGATACCGATATCAACCGATATATGCAGTCGTGGAATTAACACATTATTATGCCTAATTTGGACAACCATGTATGGTGAAGATAAGGTACTTTTTAAAAAAAACAATAAAATAAGATAACTAAATTAAAAACATTTTCTTGAATAAAAAAGAAAGTAAAACAATATAAAAACAGTTACATAGAAACTAGTAATTAATGAAAATGAGTAAAATTAACTGTTAAAGGTTAGTACTATTAGTGGACCAGCAGCACGCACAATCATGTGTGCTTACGGACTGTATCCCTTGCAGACTGTATTGATATACATTGATATATAATGTAGGAACCAGAATATTGATAACAGAAAGAAATGGGGGGAGGGAGAGTTTTTGTGTTGGTGCACTAATTGTAAGTGTATATTGTGTTTTTTATGTTGATTTAATAAAAAAAACAAAACAAAAAAAACAAAAACCGATACAGATAATAAAAAAAACGATACCGATAATTTCCGATATTACATTTTAACGCATTTATCGGACATCCCTAATAGAAACCTATACATACTTTATCAATCAATCAAAGTTTACTTATGTAGCCCTAAATCACGAGTGTCTCAAAGGGCTGCACAAGCCACAACGACATCCTCGGCTCAGATCCCACATCAGGGCAAGAAAAAACTACTTTAGAGTAGCCCGTGTAGAGCATAGATTTACCATATCCTGAAAACAACTCAACACAGCCATTCTTTTCTGCATTGCTTGCAACACGTGTAAGTGGCAAGATAATTGGGTCTTGCCCACAGTCAAGACCCATGGTGGTAGCATCATGGTCTGGGCTGCATGAGTGCTGCTTGCATGGGGGTACTGTGGTTTTATGGAGGGGAAAATGAATTCCAGCAAATATTATTATATCTAAATGTCATTTTTTAGTATTCTACCATGAGATTATGTAAAAAAATGGTTACCTAAATGTGAAAAATTGTATGCATGTTATAATCTCGTCATTTTCTCAACCAAGCAAACTGGATTTATACACCACTTTTCATGGACTGGCAAGTTGTAACACAATGTGCTCTTCACCAGTATAAAAAAGAAGAGAAGAACACACAAAAAACATTGTAATTTTGGTACTAGTTTCTTTTTCTGGCCTTTAGGACCTACCGTATTTTCCGGACCATAGGGCGCACCGGATTATAAGGCGCACTGCCGATGAGCGGGTCTATTTAGGTCTATTTTCATACAAAAGGCGCATTAAAGGGGTCATATTATTTTAATTTTTTTCTAAATGTAAAAGACTTCCTTGTGGTCTACATAATATGTAATGGTGGTTCTTCGGTCAAAATGTTGCATGGATGATGTTTTACAGATCATCTTCAAGTCGCTTTCTGGCAGTCGCTTCCGGATGCGCCGTTTTGTGGGCGGTCTTATTTACGTGGCTCACCTTCGGCAGCGTCTTCTCCCCGCCATCTTTGTTGTAGCGGTGTAGCGTGCAAGGACGGGAGTGGAAGAAGTGTCAAAAGATGGAGCTAACTGTTTTAATTCAGACTTTACTTCTATCAATAACGGAGCAGCATCTCCTCATCCGTGGCTCACTAGTGCAACAACAACACAGGAAATGTGTCCCGTGAAAAACCGTCCGACCGGAACTCTCTAATAACTAAAGTTGTTTGGGTGAATAATGTTAACTCGCTACACCGGTATGTTTTAGCGCTTTCATGGCGAGTTTACTGACAGATATAAGTAAGAACTTTACACTACTTTATATTAGAAATGGCAACAGCGGAGGATGAATGTCCCATAACAAGAAGATAGAGAAAAAGAAGAAGCTCGGTACGGACTACAAAGTCGGACATGCACAATTTTTCAGGACTTATGCAGATCCCAAATACAGATCAGCAGGTACCAGAAGGTAAGAAAAGTTGCTTTTGCATAATATTGCGAACCAAAACGCCAGATAATATGTCTTACCTTATACACGCACCATAATAATACTGGTATGTTGAAGCACAGTACAATCCATCAAGCGGTGCGGCTTCATAGCTTACCAAAGTCCTACTAAAACATTCTCATGGATTTTTGAGCACTGTGTGTAATGTTCAATGGAACATATAACATTTTTGTGCAGTTTACTTGAATCATATTGCAGTCTACACGTATCTCTTATGTGTGACTGCCATCTACTGGTCACACTAATCATTTCACCATTTTACCAAAATAAAATAGCTTCGAGGTCTGTAAGCACAACCAAAATGATTCCGTACATTAGGCGCACTGTCGAGTTTTGATAAAATGAAAGGATTTTAAGCGCGCCTTATACCGTATTTTTCGGACTATAAGTCGCAGTTTTTTTTCATAGTTTGGCCGGGGGTGCGACTTATACACAGGAGCGACTTATGTGTGAAATTATTAACACATTACCGTAAAATATCAAATAATATTCATTAGCTCATTCACGTAAGAGACTAGACGTATAAGATTTCATGGGATTTAGCGATTAGGAGTGACAGATTGTTTGGTAAACGTATAGCATGTTCTATATGTTATAGTTATTTGAATGACTCTTACCATAATATGTTACGTTAACATACCAGGCACGTTCTCAGTTAGTTATTTATGCCTCATATAACGTACACTTATTCAGCCTGTTGTTCACTATTCTTTATTTCTTTTAAATTGCCTTTCAAATGTCTATTCTTGGTGTTGGCTTTTATCAAATAAATTTCCCCAAAAAATACGACTTATATATGTTTTTTTCCTTCTTTATTATGCATTTTCGGCCAGTGCGACTTATACTCCGGAGCGATTTATACTCCGAAAAATACGGTAGTCCAAAAATACGGTATATGTAAAAAACTGTGTTTTTTCCTGGCTGAGATGCATGAAATCCACTTGCCATCCATGATTTGATGTCTAAAAACGCAGTTAAAAATGGTATATATCGGTCCCGTGTCATCAGGAGACACGGGAACGTACAATTGTGTATCATCAGCGTAATTGTGCACTGCAAAAACTGAAATCTAAGTAAGATTAAATAACTCAAATAAGGGTGATATTTGCTTATTTTCTGTCTGATAAGATAATTCTTCTCACTAAGCAGATTTTATGTTAGAGTGTTTTACTTGTTTTAAGGGTTTTGGTCCTAAATGATCTCAGTAAGATATTACAGCTTGTTGCTGAGATTTGATGACCTATATTGAGTAAAACATGCTTGAAACTAGAATATCAACTGTTGCAAAGCTGTGTCATCAACACTCACAAGTATAAAACTACTTTTTTAAAGTAATCATTTCTTACCTCAAGCATGAAAAAAAAAATCATGATGCCGAGCGCATATCATTATGTCAAGATAATGGCACTAGCATTTACTTAACTTAAGAATATTTTTCAACATATTGAGCAAAAAGCTCTCTTTTTTTTTCTACCAAGAAAAGTGCACTTGTTATTAGTGAGAATTAGAGATAAATGCTTTAAAATGTAATATCGGAAATTATCGGTATTGTTTTTTTTATTATCGGTATCGTTTTGTTTTTTTTGGTTTTTAAAAAAAAATTAAATCAACATAAAAAACACAAGATACACTTACAATTAGTGCACCAACCCAAAAAACCTCCCTCCCCCATTTACACACATTCACACAAAAGGGTTGTTTCTTTCTGTTATTAATATTCTGGTTCCTACATTATATATCAATATATATCAATACAGTCTGCAAGGGATACAGTCCGTAAGCACACATGATTGTGCGTGCTGCTGGTCCACTAATAGTACTAACCTTTAACAGTTCATTTGACTCATTTTCATTAATTACTAGCTTCTAGGTAACTGTTTTTATATTGTTTTACTTTCTTTTTTATTCAAGAAAATGTTTTTAATTTATTTATCTTATTTTATTTTATAAATTTTTCAAAAAAGGACCTTATATTCACCATACCTGGTTGTCCAAATTAGGCATAATAATGTGTTAATTCCACCATTGTATACACTACCGTTCAAAAGTTTGGGGTCACATTGAAATGTCCTTATTTTTGAAGGAAAAGCACTGTACTTTTCAATGAAGATAACTTTAAACTAGTCTTAACTTTAAAGAAATACACTCTATACATTGCTAATGTGGTAAATGACTATTCTAGCTGCAAATGTCTGGTTTTTGGTGCAATATCTACATAGGTGTATAGAGGCCCATTTCCAGCAACTATCACTCCAGTGTTCTAATGGTACAATGTGTTTGCTCATTGGCTCAGAAGGCTAATTGATGATTAGAAAACCCTTGTGCAATCATGTTCACACATCTGAAAACAGTTTAGCTCGTTACAGAAGCTACAAAACTGACCTTCCTTTGAGCAGATTGAGTTTCTGGAGCATCACATTTGTGGGGTCAATGAAACACTCAAAATGGCCAGAAAAAGAGAACTTTCATCTGAAACTCGACAGTCTATTCTTGTTCTTAGAAATGAAGGCTATTCCACAAAATTGTTTGGGTGACCCCAAACTTTTGAACGGTAGTGTATATCGGTATCGGTTGATATCGGTATCGGTAATTAAAGAGTTGGACAATATCGGAATATCGGCAAAAAGCCATTATCGGACATCCCTAGTGAGAATATACTTATTTTAAGGTATTTTTGGGTTCACTGAGGTTAGCTAATTTGACTTGTTTTGGAAAGTCTTGACAAGCCAAATTTTCTTGTTCTATTGGCAGATAATTTTGCTTAGTTCAAATAAAATACCCTTAATTTTTGTATTTTTTTCCCTTGTTTTTGAACACTGACTTTTTGCAGTGTTGAAAGAGGCAGCATGTAAAGAAAAAAAAAAATGGGACCTATAATTGAGCCTTGGGGAACCCCACATCTTATTTCCTGAGTTACTGAGAAACACGAAGCCTTACTTAAATGAAAACATCTGTCTGCGAGATAAGAATACTTACTCGGACATTGCTGTTCATCTTCATCACCAGCCTGGGTGAGTCCTCCGTGTGCGGGTGTGCGGGGGATCTCTCGCCGTGGAGGTCTTCATCTCTGGCCTAGTGGGTGAAAACCACACAATGTGACGTCCACAGTACTCAAACTTGAGTTTACACTTCAAATCCAAACATCATACTGGAGTCAATCCAAGACCAAAGGAATCAAACCCTAAAAGGTCAATACGGCAAAGGGAAATCAGTGTGTGGTGAAACGGATACGCTTCTACAGCCGAGCAGGGAGATATGTGCAACTGATGTATTGTCATATTAATAATGCCTTGCCAGTATTAATATTGGAAATTCCTCCCGATTTGTGTAAGATGATCTGCTGTGGGTCTGAGCGTGTTCCCCCGGCCCACCGAGTGGTGTTGAGTTACGACACATGAGGCAGCTGAAGGTAAGGTATGCGCTGAAAGTGGACACCTCGCCCCAGGCCTCCTGGCCTTCCTCTCAGACAAGCAGCAACAAGCCCACCGCGCCGCTTCCCTCCTCGCCTCTGAAAAAGTAGAGGGCTTGTTGCACGCCGTCTGCTCGTTTTTCCTCTTTGCAGCTCGGCGAATAAAAAAACAACACGGCGAAAGGCGATATCGGCGCTCGTCGCCGATCACCTCACGAGTGGGTGTATCCATGTCTTAATGGAAGGTGACAAATGGTGTTGTGTGCATCAGAGCCGTCTCTCACAGTGGTTGTTTTGGTTCGTCCCACACACTGAAACCACTCTAATGGCCGACCCACCTCCATTAACCAGAACATGATACGTCGTCAGTAAACTTTGACTTTCATTGCGCCATTTTACACTGAGCAAATATTCACTGAAAGAGTTCCAACGTTGGCCATCTGACCGGATGGACGGTCAAAGGGGACCTGCGATGTCTTTAATATACGTTTAAAACTAGAGATGTCCGATAATGGCTTTTTTGCCGATATCCGATATTCCGATATTGTCCAACTCTTAATTACCGATTCCGATATCAACCGATACAGATATATACACACTGCAAAAAGTCAGTGTTCAACATACTTGCCAACCCTCCCGTTTTTAGCGGGAGAATCCCGGTATTCAGCGCCTCTCCCGACAACCTCCCGGCAGAGATTTTCTCCCGACAATCTCCCGGTATTCAGCCGGAGCTGGAGGCCACGCCCCCTCCAGCTCAATGCGGACCTGAGACTGAGTGGGGACAGCCTGTTCTCACGTCCGCTTTCCCACAATATAAACAGCTTGCCTGCCCAATGACGTCATAACATCTAGGGCTTTGAGAGAGTAGAGTGCACAACTGCGCACACAACAAGGAGACGAAGCAGAAGAACGAGGAAATTACAGACATGGCGACGCCGTCGACGAGCAAGATGAAGAAATACGCTTGCAAGTTCCAAAATGAATGGAAACAAGAATTTCAGTTCATCCAGGACAGTTCGAAGGGGAAGGTGTATGTTGCCTGTACATTTTGTAGAACAGACTTCTCCATTGAACACGGTGGCCGAAATGATATACTCATCATGAACGGAGAAGTTAAACAGGACAATACTGCCATCTAATGGATAGCCACCGGAACACTAAAATTCAAGTATTTATTTTATTTATATGTAAATAAAATATATATATATATATATATATATATATATATATATATATATATATATATATATATATATATATTTATATATATATATATATATATATATATATATATATATATATATATATATATATATATATATATATATATATATATATATATATATGAAATATATATGAAATACTCGAATTGGTGAATTCTAGCTGTAAATAACCACGCCCCCAACCACGCCCCCCCCCCCCCCCCCCCCCCACCTCCCGATATTGGAGGTCTCAAGGTTGGCAAGTATGGTGTTCAAAAACAAGAAAAAAAAAAAGTAAAATGAGGGGTATTTTATTTGAACTAAGCAAAATTATCTGCCAATAGAACAAGAAAATTCGGCCGGTCAAGACTTTCCAAAACAAGTAAAATTAGCTAACCTCAATGAGCCCAAAAATACCTTAAAATAAGTATAATCTCACTTTTCATGGTAGAAAAAAAAAGAGACCTTTTTGCTCAATATATTGAAAAATATTCTTAAATTAAATAAATGCTCGTGCCATTATCTTGACATAATGATATGCGCTCGGCATCATGATTTTTTTTTTCATGCTTGAAGTAAGAAATGATTACTTTAAAAAAGTAGTTTTATACTTGTGAGTGTTGATGACACAGCTTTGCAACAGTTGATATTCTAGTTTCAAGCATGTTTTACTCAATATAGGTCATCACATCTCAGCAACAAGCTGTAATATCTTACTGAGATCATTTAGGACCTTAAAACAAGTAAAACACTCTAACATAAAATCTGCTTAGTGAGAAGAATGATCTTATCAGACAGAAAATAAGCAGATATAACCCTTATTTGAGATATTTAATCTTACTTAGATTTCAGTTTTTGCAGTGCAGTCGTGGAATTAACACATTATTATGCCTCATTTTGTTGTGGTGCCCCGCTGGATGCATTAAAGCAGGGGTGTCCAAACTTTTTCCACTGAGGGCCGTACACAGAAAAATTTAAGCATGTGGGGGCCATTTTGATATTTTTCATTTTCAAACCTTAACAAAATATATGGATTTTTATTTTTTTTTAACCTTTAAGGCTCCCCGGGACTATAAAGTGTCTCAGTCATTAAACTGTTAAAAATAAGTCAAATTATTATTATTATTTTTTATTTAACACTTACAGTAAATCTCTATATCAACTTGAGGTTGATATAAAGTAAAAAAAAAAAAGTTTTCTGTCAAAGACAACTTTGTTTTTTATAGTAAAACTGAAATATGCAGTATTTAGTAATTAGAGCCTTAAAAGATCAAAAATGCAGGACACCATTGATTTTAATTATTTAATATTTTTAGTAATCCTACTAAATATTTTTGGGATCCAAAAGGTCCCCCACTCATAAAGTGATACATTTTTATTAGTTTTTTTTTACTTTTAACACTTAAATTACGAGATCAACTTCAGATATATCTGTCCATTTTACGTTTGAACTATTATTTTGTTTGTTTTATGCTCTTTTGTCGAATAAAACTTTGATGTTTCTATATGGCAACCACACAATATAGGCAATATTTTTTCCACATAAAACATTTTAAAGTGAGATTTTTTAACTAATAATTCATTATAACATAGATTTTTAGTCTTTTTTTCTTTTTTTTAGCAATGGCAAAAAAAAGAAAAATAAACAAAGACAAAAGAAAAAAAAAAGCCTCATGGCAACTTCGTGTCAACATTGCAACTTTTTCTTGTTAAATTTCACCTCATTCCACTTTTTTAAAATATTTTTTTAAATTTTTGCAATATAATCAATTTTGCAATTTTTGCAGAATGTGTGGCGGGGCCGGTAAATAATTAGCTGCGAGCCGCAAATGGCCCCCAGGCCGCACTTTGGACACCCCTGCATTAAACAATGTAACAAGATTTTCCAAAATAAATCAACTCAAGTTATGGAAAAAAGTGCCAACATGGCACTGCCATATTTATTATTGAAGTCACAAAGTGCATTATTTTTTTAACAGGCCTCAAAACAGCAGCTTGGAATTTGGGACATGCTCTCCCTGAGAGAGCATGAGGAGGTTGAGGTGGGTTTCGGGGTAGGGGGTAGCGGGAGGTGTATATTGTAGCGTCCCGGAAGAGCTAGTGCTGCAAGGGGTTCTGGGTATTTGTTCTGTTGTGTTTATGTTGTGTTACGGTGCGGATGTTCTCCCGAAATGTGTTTGTCATTCTCGTTTGGTGTGGGTTCACAGTGTGGCGCATATTTGTAACAGTGTTAAAGTTGTTTATACGGTCACCCTCAGTGTGACCTGTATGGCTGTGAAGTGAAGTGAATTATATTTATATAGTGCTTTTTCTCTCGTGACTCAAAGCACTTTACATAGTGAAACCCAATATCTAAGTTCCATTTAAACCAGTGTGGGTGGCACTGGGAGCAGGTGGGTAAAGTGTCTTGCCCAAGGACACAACGGCAGCGACTAGGATAGCGGAAGCGGGGATCGAACCTGCAACCCTCAAGTTGCTGGCACGGCCACTCTACCAACCGAGCTATACCGCCCATACTGTTGACCAAGTATGCCGTGCATTCACTTGTGTGTGTGAAAAGCCGTAAATATTATAAAGTTAAAGTTAAAGTACCAATGATTGTCACACACACACATTAGGTGTGGCGAAATTATTCCCTGCATTTGACCTATCACCCTTGATCACCCCCTGGGAGGTGAGGGGAGCAGTGAGCAGCAGCGGTGGCCGCGCCCGGGAATAATTTTTGGTGATTTAACCCCCAATTTCCAACCCTTGATGCTGAGTGCCAAGCAGGGAGGTAATGGGTCCCATTTTTATAGTCTTTGGTATGACTCGGCTGGGGTTTGAACTCACAACCTACCGATCTCAGGGCGGACACTCTAACCACTAGGCCACTGAGTAGGTATGTGACTGGTAAGGTTTATTGGCGCTCTGTACTTCTACCTACGTCCGTGTACCACTCCGTACAGCGGCGTTTTAAAAAGTCATATATTTTACTTTTTGAAACCGATACCGATAATTTCCGATATCACATTTTAAAGCATTTATCGGCCGATAATATCGGACTGCCGATATTATCGGACATCTCTATTTATGGTCTAAATCAGGGCTTCTTAACCTTTTCGACCCCAGGGCACAACTTTTCCACTAAAATTTCAACACTGAGTTAGGAATCTTACTCTTGATTATAATCGTATTGTATCGTATTTAATCGTATCACCCGGTCACAACATTAAGTACACCTGCACAATTGCCGATCAATTCAGATTGTATTAAAAACTTGTGCATGTTGCCAGTAGGTGTTATTGTTATGCCTAGATTATATGAAAATAATACTTAATCATACCTTTTTTGTGTGTTTTTTCATAGCCTAAAGCAGTGGTGTCCAAAGTGCGGCCCGGGGGCCATTTGCGGCCCGCAGCTAATTGTTTACCGGCCCGCCACACATTCTGGAAATGCTATTGCAAAAATTTAAAAAAAAACATTAAAAAAAGTAGAATGAGGTGAAATCTAACTAGAAAAAGTTGCAATGTTGACACAAAGCTGCCATGCAGGCTGTTTTTTTCTTCTTTTGTCTATCTTTCTTTTTCTTTTTTTGCCATTGCTAAAAAAAACAAAAAAAAAACAATGTTATAATGAATTATTGACCTATTCAAGGCTCCAATTAGTTCAAATATTTCACTTTAAAATGTTTTATGTGGAAAATATTGCATATATTGTGTGGTTGCCATACAAAAACATCAACGTTTTCTTTGACAAAAGAGCATAAAACAAACAAAATAATAGTTCAAACGTGAAATTGACAGATATATCTGAAGTTGAGCTCGTAACTTAAGTGTTGAAAGTAAAGAAAACCTAATACAAATGTATCACTTTCTGAGTGGGGCACTTTTTGTATCCTAAATATATTTAATGGGATTTTATTTATCTTTTCACTGTCATTACTCAAAAATAACAATGAATTAAAATCAATGGTGTCCTGCATTATTGATGTTTTTAAGGCTTTAATTACTTCACATCAAACATTGCGTTCTGAATGTTTTGGGCAGTGGGGGAAATACTGCATATTTCAGTTTTATTATAAAAAACAAAGTTGTCTTGACAGAAAAGGCATAAAACCTTTTTGGTTTTTTTAATTTTATATCAACCTAAAGTTGATATACTGTAGAGATTTACTGTAAGCGTTAAATAAAAAAAATAAAAAAATAATTTGACTTGTTTTTAACATTTTAATGACTTAGACCCTTTATGGTCCCCGGGAGCCCTAAAGGTAAAAAAAAACAAAATCTATATATTTTGTTATGACTTCAAAATTAAAACTATCAAAATGAACCCCGCAGGCTTTAATTTTTCCGTGTGCGGCCCTCAGTGGAAAAAGTTTGGACACCCCTGTCCTAAAGCAAAAGGGGGAAGCTGAGCGTTTGACTTATTGTCCAAATGAACCTTATAATTTGTCGCTTTGGCATTGTTTGACGCGAGTTTCCAACTTTCTAACATTTATTGGTCAGAACAGACTAAACTTATAATTTAAAAAATATTTTTTTAAATTTATTTTTGTCCTGTCCAGCTACTCAGGCAAATCATATAGTTGATGTAGATGCCCATATCGGCTGTACAAATTTACTTTACAAAAGAGAAGTGTGGGTGTGGAGGGGGGCGTGGCCTGCGGACCTGCAGCGAGGCGGGGTGCGCCAGGACCGGCTGCGAGATCAGCGACCGGTGCGTAGATGGCCCACCTGGGCCTGCTTATCTAATCACCTGTCGCTCTGTTAAAAGGCAGCAGCCGGGGAGGAGAGAGGTGGTGGAGTTGGAGCGAGAGCGAGAGACAAGAGACAGCCAGACAAAGACAATTGCTGAAAAGCACCGGAGAGACTGAAATATTGCAAAATAAACCCTATAACGGAACTGTCATGTCAGTGCTTGGTGGTCCGAAGAACCCGGAGGGGAGAAACCTCCACAGTGGGATACTTCTCTTGTCGCCTTATTTGCATTTGACTTTATTAAATGTATTTATATTATCATTTGGTGCAGCCGGGCCGGAGCAGGAGGGGATAGAAAGAGAAAAAAAGGAAGACAGAGGGGGAAATTGTGGGGACAAGAGGGGGATTAGACAAAAACAACGACAGCAACAACAACAACAATAGAGCAACATCAGCAAAAAGGATATGTACAAATATGATGGTAAAAGTGACAGCAAAGAAGCAGGTACCCGTTTCTATTGCAATGGCGTTTGCTCACCGCTCACCTTATTGCGCTTGAAGTAGGCCCGTCTGCAGGCGGCGAAACACTTCTCGCTGCAGAAGCTCTTGAGCTCGGAGCCCATGCATAGAGAGTAGCGCTTGACGCCTTCCTTCTGGCACCAAACGCACACTATCTGCACATTCTGCACGTCGTCCACTGCGGGGGAGAAGAAGAGGGCGGTCGACAATGAAAAAAAAAAAAGGACATTTATATAGCCCCTGTTTTTCCATCACATACTGTAAGAGTGATTGGCTAAAGTGGCTCTCAGGGGACCGGCTGTATTGGCAACAACATAAGTACATCCTTCTGGACGTTTGTGTTTGGCAGAACAGGGCTGGGTTTTTTTTAGAATTGTTTCAGTCTGATAAAAGAAAAAAAAACAAATGTCCACTGCAGTGGACAATGGTTCAGGAGGATAAGGTGATGTTATAACAGGGGTGTCAAACAGGTTTTCATTGAGGGCCACAAGGCAGTTATGGCTGCCATCAGAGGGCCGCTTGTAACAGTGAATAATGTATGAATTTGCCTCTGGATTTTATTATTAATTATATACACTACCGTTCAAAAGTTTGGGGTCACCCAAACAATTTTGTGGAATAGCCTTCATTTCTAAGAACAAGAATAGACTGTCGAGTTTCAGATGAAAGTTCTCTTTTTCTGGCCATTTTGAGCGTTTCATTGACCCCACCAATGTGATGCTCCAGAAACTCAATCTGCTCAAAGGAAGGTCAGTTTTGTAGCTTCTGTAACGAGCTAAACTGTTTTCAGATGTGTGAACATGATTGCACAAGGGTTTTCTAATCATCAATTAGCCTTCTGAGCCAATGAGCAAACACATTGTACCGTTAGAACACTGGAGTGATAGTTGCTAGTGATTGCACCAAAAACCAGACATTTGCAGCTAGAATAGTCATTTACCACATTAGCAATGTATAGAGTGTACTTCTTTAAAGTTAAGACTAGTTTAAAGTTATCTTCATTGAAAAGTACAGTGCTTTTCCTTCAAAAATAAGGACATTTCAATGTGACCCCAAACTGTTGAACGGTAGTGTATATATATATTTTTTAAGTCGACTGTGGAGGTCTTGCTCCTCCGGGTTCTTCGGACCACCAACCACGGACATGACAGCAGCGTTCAGGGTTTTGAACAATGTTTTATTTTTCAATAAATTGTCCTTTTTGTGCTTTTCAGCCATGTTTTCTCGTGAATTTAATTCCCAGAGAGGTAGACTGGTCAGACGCAACAACATAACAGTGTTCTAAAAGCTGAAACGGAACTGTCATGTCAGTGCTTGGTGGTCCGAAGAACCCGAAGGGGAGAAACCTCCACAGTGGGATACTTCTCAAATTATGTATTTTTTTAAAATCTGATACATTTGAATTTTGATTAATCACAGGTTATTGCCCGCATGCATGAATTTAATTAATTGAAAAAAAACGGCCCTCTGAAGGCAGCCATTACTGCGATGTGGCCCTCAATGAAAACGAGTTTGACACCCCTGAGCTAAGGCATCCTCTCGTCTTCACAGACTTTTAATTGATCAGAAAATATATCATAACTTTATGAAAACCAAACAAAGAGATACAATTTTTAGCCGAATTTGTTATCTTAAAGCGGCCCTGTTTTGCAAAACCAACTTTTATTAACTGTTTTTGCGTATTTCGGATCTACATGAATTCGAAATCAAACCATAGGAAGCATTGCGGAGATATTTGTAAAACAATCTAGCCTTTTTTCAAACTTCTTCCAAACGAGCAGTTTGGAATTCACCCTATTAGTGACGTCATTTCCAAATGTGACGTCAAAGGATATCTCCACATATGGTAGAGTTTTACCCGAAGGGCTTTGCGCGAGTCCACCGTTTTTTATTCAGTTGTAGTCCGACGTTGAAGTCAATAAGTTCCTTCAATTTCCCTGTCCTCTTGCTGTGGGGCAGACTGGCTCGTACATGCGCACGCATGCTAAAACCCTCATCTGATGCAATTTCAATATGATCCCTTTCAATGTTGTTACAGTTTTTGAAGACAGTGCATCCGGAAAGTGTCCACGGCGCTTGACTATTTCTCACATTTTGTTGTTTTACTGCATTTTCCAAAATGGAATAAATCAGGTTTTGTCCTCAAAATTCTGTAGACAATACCCCATAATACCCTATAATGACAGCCTTTGCTCAATACGTTGTTACAATTCCAGCCTCAAGTCTTTTGTTACAATTCCTCTTTGGCACTTCTCAAGCTCCATCAGATTGGATAGGAAGTGTTAGTTTTCATCCGGGATGTGTCTGTACATTGCTGCATCACCTTTCCCTCTATCTTAACTAGTCTCCCATTTCCTGCTGCTAAAAACAACCCCACAGCATGATGCTGCCACCACCATGCTTCACTGTAGGGTTGGTATTGTCCACGCCACAGAGTTCTATCTTTGTCTCATCAGACCAGAGAATTTTGTTTCTCATGGTCTGAGAGTATTTCAGGTGTAATTTGGCAAACTTTTTACAAAGAAATGGCTTCCGTTTGGCCACTCTACCAAACAGGCCTGATGGGTGGATTGCTGGAAGGTTCTTCTCTCTCCACAGAGGAATGCTGTAGCTCTGACAGAGTGACCATAGGGTTCTCGGTCACCTCCCTGGCTAGACTAAGATGAATGCAGCGATGTACAGAGACATCCTAGATGAAAACCAATGAGGTGCTGCAAAGAGGAATGGGTGAAACGGCCCAAATATAGGTGTGCCAAGCTTGTGGTATCGGATTTAAAAAGTATTTGAGGCTGCCAAAGCTGCATCAACAAAGTATTGAGCAAAGGCTGTGAATACTTATGTGAATTTTTTTTGTTTTTTTAAAGAAATTTGCCAAATTTAAAGGCCTACTGAAATGCGATTTTCTTATTTAAACGGGGATAGCAGGTCCATTCTATGTGTCATACTTGATCATTTCGCGACATTGCCATATTTTTGCTGAAAGGATTTAGTAGAGAACATCGACGATAAAGTTCGCAACTTTTGGTCGCTGATAAAAAAGCCTTGCCTGTACCGGAAGTAGCGTGACGTCACAGGTTGAAGGGCTGCTCACATTTTCCTATTGTTTACACCAGCAGCGAGAGAGATTCGGACCGAGAAAGCGACGATTTCCCCATTAATTTGAGCCAGGATGAAAGATTCGTGGATGAGGAAAGTGAGAGTGAAGGACTAGAGGGCAGTGGAAGCGATTCAGACAGGGAAGATGCTGTGAGAGGCGGGTGGGACCTGATATTCAGCTGGGAATGACTAAAACAGTAAATAAACACAAGACATATATATACTCTATTAGCCACAACACAACCAGGCTTATATTTAATATGCCACAAATTAATCCCGCATAACAAACACCTCCCGTCCATATAACCCACCAATACAAATCAAACACCCGCACAACACACTCAATCCCACAGCCCAAAGTACCGTTCGCCTCCCCAAAGTTCATACAGCACATATGTTTCCCCAAAGTTACGTACGTGACATGCACATAGCGGCACGCACGTACGGGCAAGCGATCAAATGTTTGGAAGCCGCAGCTGCGTACTCACGGTACCGCGTCTGCGTATCCAACTCAAAGTCCTCCTGGTAAGAGTCTCTGTTGTCCCAGTTCTCCACAGGTCAATGGTAAAGCTTGACTGTCATCTTTCGGGAATGTAAACAATGAAACACCGGCTACGTGTTTGTGTTGCTGCAGCCGGCTGCTAATACACCGCTTCCCACCTACAGCTTTCTTCTTTGCTGTCTTCATTGTTCATTAAACAAATTGCAAAAGATTCACCAACACAGATGTCCAGAATACTGTGGAATTTTGCGATGAAAACAGATGACTTAATAGCTGGCCACAATGCTGTCCCAAAATGTCCGCTACAATCCGTGACGTCACGCGCAAACGTCATCATACCGAGACGTTTTCAGCAGGATATTTTGCGGGAAATTTAAAATTGCACTTTACTAATCTAACCCAGCCGTATTGGCATGTGTTGCAATGTTAAGATTTCATCATTGATATATAAACTATCAGACTGCGTGGTCGGTAGTAGTGGGTTTCAGTAGGCCTTTAAAGAAAAAAACACTTTTTACATTGTCTTTAAAGGGTATTGTCTGTAGAATTTTGAGGACAAAAGTAAATGTATTCCATTTTGGAATAAGGCTGTAACATAAAATGTGGAAAAAGTATGAAAATGTACATATCATTGTGACCAAAATGATAACGGTTATCATTACTATCGCGGTATTGTTGAATGTGCTCAAAAAGTACTTAAACACTGTTAGAATAAATATGTATATATTATCACACAACTTTTACGCTTAAGGGTCGTTGCTATAATTATTGTCAATTGTGCGGAAGTGGTATTTTTCTTTGTCTGTGCAAAGCTGGCAATCCAAAAGATTGCAAGCCAGTCTGGTACCAGTGTCTGTGTCCAGGAACGGCCTGCTGACTGCCAAGGCCGAACACCGCCGTGACGCAGACAGAGCAGAGACAAGGCGATATCACCAGCGTCAACACATTTGCATTTTTGTATAATCATATATTGTGTCTAACTGGAGCTGTCGAGATTACCCTCCTTCCCTCAGCGACAGCTTCAGTGATGTAAACAGGGACCTCCCAAATAAATAGAGGAAGCACGCGGGCTGGACTTCTAGAACGTAGTTTCAATCTGTAACTAGAATACAGCCCAAATAACGTGTCTCCTCAATTGAGCAAAATTTAACTCTGTCTCTGCATGATTCCTTGCTTCTCGTCTGTTTTAATAGATGTCATCAGTGTTTGAACCTGACAAACACACACTGTAATCTTTTTACCAAGTATTTTTTTTAAATACCTAAAATAAACAGACACACTTTTAGAAAACCCACTATTTTGCATCTTTTGTGTTTCTTATGCTACACCGATAGTATTTGATATTTTTTGATTGTTTTAAATATTGATTCGTAATGTACCACTTTAAATGAAAAGTGCACAACAAATAAAATCCATTATTATTATCCATTATTTCTGGCGGGTGTTGTGGCGTCCGACTCTGTTTAGCAGTCTTTGAACGCATCGAAAAACACCTCCGTTGGATTACTCTCTAAGATCCTTTTTAAAAAAAACAATAAAATAAAATAAGATAAATAAATTAAAAACATTTTCTTGAATAAAAAATAAAGTAAAACAATATAAAAACAGTTACATAGAAACTGGTAATTATTGAAAATGAGTAAAATCAACTGTTAAAGGTTAGTACTATTAGTGGACCAGCAGCACGCACAATCATGTGTGCTTACGGACTGTATCCCTTGCAGACTGTATTGATCTATATTGATATATAATGTAGGAACCAGAATATTAAAGGCCTACTGAAATTAATTTTTTTTATTTAAACGGGGATAGCAGATCCATTCTATGTGTCATACTTGATCATTTCGCGATATTGCCATATTTTTGCTGAATGGATTTAGTAGAGAACATCGACGATAAAGTTCGCAACTTTTGGTCGCTGATAAAAAAAAAGCCTTGCCTATACCGGAAGTAGCGTGACGTCACAGGAGGAAGGGCTGCTCACATTTTCCCATTGTTTACAATGCAGCGAGAGAGATTCGGACCGAGAAAGCGACGATTACCCCATTACTTTGAGCGAGGATGAAAGATTTGTGGATGAGGAACGTGAGAGTGAAGGACTAGCGTGCAGTGCAGGACGTATCTTTTTTCGCTCTGACCGTAACTTAGGTACAAGGGCTCATTGGATTCCACACTTTCTCCTTTTTCTATTGTGGATCACGGATTTGTATTTTAAACCACCTCGGATACTATATCCTCTTGAAAATGAGAGTCGAGAACGCGAAATGGACATTCACAGTGACTTTAATCTCCACGACAATACATCGGCGAAACACTTTAGCTACGGAGCTAACGTGATAGCATCGGGCTCAAATGAGGATAGAAACAAAATACATAAACCCCTGACTGGAAGGATGGACAGAATATCAACAATACTATTAAACCATGGACATGTAAATACACGGTTAATGCTTTCCAGCCTGTCGAAGCTTAACAATGCCATTGAAGCTAACTCAGCAACGGGACCTCACAGAGCTATGCTAAAAACATTAGCTCTCCACTTACGCCAGCCAGCCCTCATCTGCTCATCAACACCCGTGCTCACCTGCGTTCCAGCGATCGACGGAGCGACGAAGGACTTCACCCGATCACCGATGCGGTCGGCGGCCCGGAGACGGAGGAAGTCAAGGTGAGGTCGGGCGGCTAGCGCGTCTGCTATCCATCTCAAAGTCCTCCTGGTTGTGTTGCTGTAGTCCGCCGCTAATACACCGATCCCACCTACAACTTTCTTCTTTGCAGTCTCCATTGTTCATTAAACAAATTGCAAAAGATTCACCAACACAGATGTACAGAATACTGTGGAATTTTGCGATGAAAACAGAGCTTTTTTGTATTGGATCC
This sequence comes from Entelurus aequoreus, assembly GCF_033978785.1. Classification (NCBI taxonomy): domain Eukaryota; kingdom Metazoa; phylum Chordata; class Actinopteri; order Syngnathiformes; family Syngnathidae; genus Entelurus; species Entelurus aequoreus. The sequence goes on along the minus strand of NC_084753.1, from coordinate 28,388,893 downwards.
AATGGGGTCCGAATACTTCCGTTCTTTCCGTGACGTCACGCGTGTACGTCATCATATCTAGACGTTTTCAACCGGAAGTGTGGCGGGAAATTTAAAATTGCACTTTATAAGTTAACCCGGCCGTATTGGCATGTGTTGCAATGTTAAGATTCCATCATTGATACATAAACTATCAGACTGCGTGGTCGGTAGTAGTGGCTTTCAGTAAGCCTTTAATAACAGAAAGAAACAACCCTCTTGTGTGAATGAGTGTAAATGTGAGAGGGAGCTTTTTTGGGTTGGTGCACTAATTGTAAGTGTATCTTGTGTTTTTTATGTTGATTTAATAAAATTTTAAAAAACGATACAGATAATAAAAAAAACGATACCGATAATTTCCGATATTAAATTTTAAAGCATTTATATCTGTACATCTGTATTCACAAGTGAATATCTTAGTTGCTCAGACAGCAATGTGTTTCTATACAACTTAAAATAAGGTATGGTGTTTCTTAATGGGGAAAGATGTTAATGTAAAGTGCTTTTGGATGCACTATAAGTCTTTAAGTAAAACCCTGACCTGTGTGCACACACCTAACGTTTAGTGCTAATCCTAATCTCAATGCACATGTGAGAATATGTGACATACTTCACTGAAATGGCAAGATTTGATCGTTTACCTGCTGATGGCTTTATGAGCGGGACGATGACAGGCGCACTCTTGTGCTCCTTGGGCGTGGACGTGCTTGTCGACGAAGAGGAAGGCGAAGACGAAGGGACGCTGGACGAATCCCTCTCGCCGCTCTTCATCGCAATGACCGAGTGACTGACTTTGCCCTGCGCAGTCTTCGGTTTTGGCAAGGAGTTTTCTGCAAGACAAGCATGGTTGGCGGTAAACTTTCTAAACAAGACGGAAATGATTTTATTTGACTCAAAAGTCAAACAGAATGCTCCCCCCAGTGACCGGAACCACCTGATGCCTTATTTAAAACCCACAGTCACAAATCTTGGTTTTAAATTTTACAATGATCTTAAATTGGAACATCAGATTAACTCCGTTGTACGATCTAGTTTTTATCATCTAAGACTTTTAGCAAAAAAAAAAAATCAGTTTTATCCAGGTAATCCAGGCCTCTGCAAAATACATGCCCATTAAGATTTTCCATCCAGCCTGCCGGACGTTCTACATAATTTTTTTAGACCTTTAACATCAAAACTGTAGCCGCCATTATGATGTGCAATGCTGTTTTTAAATGACCGTAAGTCTTGAACTATTGAAAGTATTTCAATGGGTGAAATCTGCACTATTTGGGTCCCAAATCAACCGTAAGAAAGTCAATGACTTCACTATAAAAGTGGGTGACATTGTTATCACCAGGAAAGATGAGGTCACTTACCTAGGTTCCATTCTAGAGGCTAATCTTTCCTGTGATAAAATGGCAACCATGGTCATCAAAAAGGTCAACCAACGAACGAGATTTCTCTACAATATCTCCTCTCTGGTCAACAAAAGCACCACGAAGATTCTAGCGGAAACTCTCATTCAACCCTTTTTCGATTACGCATGCACCTCCTGGTACCCCAACACCTCCAAAACCCTCAAATCTAGACTCCAAACATCCCAGAACAAGCTAGTCAGATTACTTCTAGACTTCCACCTCAGATCACACCTCACTCCTACCCACTTCTCCAAAGTGGGCTGGCTCAGGGTGGAGGACAGAGTAAAACAACTTGCACTGAGCCTAGTCTATAAAATCCGCTACACCTCCCTGATACCGAAGTACATGTCAATGACCGCCATAACCACAACACCAGGGGGAGCTCCACAAACCACGTTAAACCCAGATTCCGATCGAACAAAGGTCTTAACTCATTCTCTTTCTATGCAACATCAATATGGAATGCACTCCCAACAGGTGTAAAAGAAAGTGCATCTCTATCCTCCTTCAGAACCGTACTAAAAGAACGCCTCCAGGCAGCTACAACCCTCGACTAACACCCTCCCCCCACCACATCCCACCTCCCAAGATTGTAAATAATCAAATGTAAATAATCAAATGTATATACTTGTTCTTATGCTTTCTGAGCTCACTATGTTCACCGCTTGCTGTACATATCCTACCAAGTGAGACCTACACTGTTTCAATGTCCATTTCTCAGATGATATAATTGTTGATGACTGAAGTGCTGATATCATTCCAGTGTTTCCCATAAACTGCCAAGATACCTGTGGCGGTGGGGGCGTGGCTATGGGCGTGGTCACCATGACATCATCGAGTAATTTGCATAATTTACTACAATGATATGATTTTCTCTAAAAAGGCTCAAAAAATGTATACTTACTAATTAATAATAACAGTTTTGTTTTAAACGTCCATCCATCCATTTTACAATATAATTACAACACTTTATGTACATATTTATATACAGATTTGAACAATAAGTTATTCACTGAAATATATTTATTAATTGTGGTTCTTGCAAAAAATATATCTTATAAAATATAAAAGCTAAAATGTCTCTTAAAGCTCTGCCCCTTTAATTAGTGCATACTAAATAATTTAACTTTAGCCTACTACTACAACCATATTATTTACCAGCAACATAAAGTGAAACAGAGGCAGAGGTGTCCTGCCACAGTCAGTAACAAATAAACAGAAAACAGTAATGGTCAAATACAAATAAGGCAACAAGAGAAGTATCCTACACTTCTCTTTTGTAAAGTACATCTGAACAGCCTATATGGGCATCTACATCAACTATATGATTTGCCTGAGAAGCTGGACAGGACAAAAAAATAAAAAAATAAAAAATATATTTTATTTTATTTGTGGCGGACGTAATTCTTTCGTGGCGGGCCGCCACAAATAAATGAATGTGTGGGAAACACTGCATTCCCCACATCTGCGGTCCTCTCCAAGGTTTCTCATTGTCATCCCATTGGGTTGAGTTTTTCCTTGCCCTGATGTGGGATCTGAACCGAGGATGTCGTTGTGGCTTGTGCAGCCCTTTGAGACACTTGTGATTTAGGGCTATATAAATAAACATTGATTGATTGATTGATTGATTGAAATGGTTTTCACTTCACAGGTGTCATAGTTTTGATGGCTTCAGTGACAATCTACAATGTAAATAGTCATGAAAATAAAGAAAAAGCATTGAAATGAGAAGGTGTGTCCAAACTTTTGGCCTGTACTGTATGTCTCAACTTCTGTGCAGCACTTTGTGAAACTTCTATTGTTTTTTTGAAATGTGCTATCTAAATGAAGTGGATTGGATTGGACGTTTGCGCAAGAAGTCAAGGAGGGAGTGGGTGCCGCGCATCGGATCGACTTTACCGTCAGTGGAACTTGCAGAACCTGTTGGCGGAGTCATGTCACCTTTTAACACAGACACATGCTGGCGCCTCTCCCTGTAGTTCCGGATCTCGTTGGCCTCGGAGTCTCTGAGGTCCACTTTGTCGTAGCCGTACCATCCCAGGAGCTCATTCATGGTGCTTTCCGCGAACGTCTACACGAGACCAAAACGTGGAAAGAAGTCAGGGATTAACTTTGTTTTCAAAATGTATAAGGCTAAAACTCACACTGCAACAACTGAAATCTAAGTAAGATTAAATATCTCAAATAAGGGTGATATTTGCTTATTTTCTGTCTGATAAGATAATTATTCTCACTAAGCAGATTTTATGTTAGAGTGTTTTACTTGTTTTAAGGGTTTTGGTCCTAAAATGATCTCAGTAAGATATTACAGCTTGTTGCTGAGATTTGATGACCTATATTGAGTAAAACATGCTTGAAACTAGAATATCAACTGTTGCAAAGCTGTGTCATCAACACTCACAAGTATAAAACTACTTTTTTAAAGTAATAATTTCTTATTTCAAACATGAAGAAAAAAAAAAAAATCATGATTTTGACACAATTGTGTCTCATAATTAAAACAGATGACAGCCAAATGGACTTTGCTGTTTAATTCTCAATGAAACAATAGAGAATATGTACTCATAAAGTAGTACAGTTGGCACAGTACAGCAAACTGACAGTTAATATTTAATGTGACATTTGTAAAAATTTTGAACAGAAATAATTAATGCACATTCAGGTGAATTCCTCAAAATGACAATTAAAAAAAATGTGGCCGGGGGCGCTAATTGACTGAAAGAGCACGCACTTGGCGCCACGATGTCATGTTGTCGATGGAAAAATGCATTTTTAAACCATACGATTTGCCTGAGCTATTGCTTTTAGTATAAGTTTGCTGGTTTCAAGAAATGTAATGCAGAGCGCATATCATTTTGTCAAGATAATGGCACTAGCATTTACTTCATTTAAGAATATTTTTCAACATATTGAGCAAAAAGGTCTCTTTTTTTTTCTTTTCTACCAAGTAAAGTACACTTCTTATTAGTGAGAATATACTTATTTTAAGGTATTTTGGGTTAAAGGCCTACTGAAATGAATTTTTTTTATTTAAACGGGCATAGCAGATCCATTTTATGTGTCATATTTGATCATTTCGCGATATTGCCATACTTTTGCTGAAAGGATTTAGTAGAGAACATCGACGATAAAGTTCGCAACTTTTGGTCGCTGATAAAAAAAAAGCCTTGCCTATACCGGAAGTAGCGTGACGTCACAGGTTGAAGAGCTCCTCACATTTCCCCATTGTTTACACCAGCAGCGAGAGAGATTCGGACCGAGAAAGCGACGATTACCCCATTAATTTGAGCGGGGATGAAAGATGCGAGGATGAGGAACGAGAGAGTGAAGGACTAGCGTGCAGTGCAGTACGTATCTTTTTTCGCTCTGACCGTAACTTAGGTACAAGCTGGCTCATTGGATTCCACACTTTCTCCTTTTTCTATTGTGGATCACGGATTTGTATTTTAAACCACCTCGGATACTATATCCTCTTAAAAATGAGAGTCGAGAACGCAAAATGGACATTCACACTGACTTTTATCTCCACGACAATACATCGGCGAAACACTTTAGCTACGGAGCTAACGTGTTAGCATCGGGCTCAAATGCATATAGAAACAAAATAAATAAATCCCTGACTGGAAGGATAGACAGAAGATCAACAATACTATTAAACCATGGACCTGTAACTACACGGTTAATGCTTTCCAGGCTGGTGAAGCTTAACAATGCTGTTGCTAACGACGCCATTGAAGCTAACTTAGCAACGGGACCTCACAGAGCTATGCTAAAAACATTAGCTCTCCACCTACGCCAGCCAGCCCTCATCCGCTCATCAACACCCATGCTCACCTGTGTTCCAGCGATCGACGGAGCGACGAAGGACTTCACCCGATCACCGATGCGGTCGGCGGCCCGGAGACGGAGGAAGTCAAGATGAGGTCGGCGGCTAGCGCGTCTGCTATCCATCTCAAAGTCCTCCTGGTTGTGTTGCTGTAGTCCGCTGCTAATACACCGATCCCACCTTTCGTCTGTGCAGTCTCCATTGTTCATTAAACAAATTGCAAAAGATTCACCAACACAGATGTCCAGAATACTGTGGAATTTTGATATGAAAACAGAGCTTTTTTGTTTTGGATCCAATGGGGTCCAAATACTTCCGTTCTCTCCGTGACGTCACGCGCATACGTCATCATACAAAGACGTTTTCAACCGGAAGTGTCGCAGGAAATTTAAAATTGCACTTTATAAGTTAACCCGGCCGTATTGGCATGTGATGCAATGTTAAGATTTCATCATTGATATATAAACTATCAGACTACGTGGTCGGTAGTAGTGGCTTTCAGTAGGCCTTTAATTGAGGTTAGCTAATTTTACTTGTTTTGGAAAGTCTTGACAAGCCACATTTTCTTGTTCTATTGGCAGATAATTTTGCTTACACTACCGTTCAAAAGTTTGGGGTCACATTGAAAGTCCTTATTTTTGAAAGAAAAGCACTGTACTTTTCAATGAAGATAACTTTAAACTAGTCTTAACTTTAAAGAAATACACTCTATACATTGCTAATGTGGCAAATGACTATTCTAGCTGCAAATGTCTGGTTTTTGGTGCAATATCTACATAGGTGTATAGAGGCCCATTTCCAGCAACTCTCACTCCAGTGTTCTAATGGTACAATGTGTTTGCTCATTGGCTCAGAAGGCTAATTGATGATTAGAAAACCCTTGTGCAATCATGTTCACACATCTGAAAACAGTTTAGCTCGTTACAGAAGCTACAAAACTGACATTCCTTTGAGCAGATTGAGTTTCTGGAGCATCACATTTGTGGGGTCAATTAAACGCTCAAAATGGCCAGAAAAAGAGAACTTTCATCTGAAACGAGACAGTCTATTCTTGTTCTTAGAAATGAAGGCTATTCCACAAAATTGTTTGGGTGACCCCAAACTTTTGAACGGTAGTGTAGTTCAAATAAAATACCCCTCATTTTTGTGTTATTTTTTTCTTGTTTTTGAACACTGACTTTTTGCAGTGCGGCCACAGCTTGGACACTGTGTACAAGTTTTGATCCCACACTAAACATCATCAGACGGTATGAATGGGTTCTGTTGGAGGACTGGAAGTGAGCACAGAGGAGTACAGTATGACGCTTTTTTCCATGATGCGCTCATGCTGTTTACCCTCGCTAAATCTGAGACGGAAAGGTTGAAAACCCGACACCAGTGTGAGATCTATGAATCATGCTTTTGTTTATCTCTTCTAATTGGGGGAAAAAAGCGGGAAGAACGAAGTTCCCCTGCAGATGTGCCGCCCCCCCCCCCAGCCCCGTCCCTTCTTTATTTTATTACAGCCAGATTACCCAAAAAAATAAATAATCAAAACACAAAGGTCCCACTCTTTATACACCCACCTCTTCTCTGTGGCTTTGGGAAGAACCGGATTGGAGGAGAAACCTGATCTAGACCGGGGAGAAATCAGAGCGGGACACCCAACACCGCAGCCAGGTCCCACGCTTCTCGGAAATGCCCCCGCTCCTCTTCGTCTACATCCATCCTCGCCGCGCTCGCCATCCTCCCCTCCACCCCGACACCTTCCAGCCCTGACACCCGACCCGGCCCTGCCTCTCAGGTTTCACCCTTTTCCAGCCCAGCCAGTCTGCTGTGGCCCGTGTCGTAGCGCCGTAGTACCGACTGCACATTCTTTCCCTTCGCTTTTCCTCACTCCGACCTTTGCTCCGCACCGGGGGCCTCAGAGAAATGGATCTCTCCCTTGACTTGCTCACTTTCTGCCGCGCGAGTGTGCAAGCGGCGGTATCGTATCCAGCTAAATATGCCTAACGATGATTAAAGTCAAGTATCCGGTGTCTGGTCCCGCGCTCTGGGCCCGAAGTGGAGGGAGTCGGACCCAGTGTGGTGTTGAAACAGATGTATTACAGAGACAACACCGGGTCGGACCTCGGCGGAGTGAGAAGTCTGTTATCCCGCCTTCCAGTGTGCGAACTTCCTTCCATCTTAAGATCGTTACATATTTACTCAAGAACGCGAGTCTGGCTCCGAACACTCTCAGGAGGACAATGATCCGTCCTTTCTGGTTTTGGCATTTGACTTTTGACTCTTGTCTGAGGAAAAATGTACAAAAGCCAAAACCAGTGACGTTGGCACGTTGTGTAAATGGTAAATAAAAACAGAATACAATGATTTGCAAATCCTTTTCAACTTATATTCAATTAAATAGACTGCAAAGACAAGATATTTAATGTTCCAACTGAGAAACTTCTTTTTTTTTTGGCAAATAATCATTAACTCAGAATTTAAAGGCCTACTGAAAGCCACTACTACCGACCACGCAGTCTGATAGTTTATATATCAATGATGAAATCTTAACATTGCAACACATGCCAATACGGCCGGGTTAACTTATAAAGTGCAATTTTAAATTTCCCGCTAAACTTCCGGTTCAAAAAGCCTTTGGAGGATGGCGTATGCGCGTGACGTAGCCAGGGGTACAGAGGTATGCCTTTCCCATTGAATACGATACAAAAAAGCTCTGTTTTCATTTCATAATTCCACAGTATTCTGGACATCTGTGTTGGTGAATCTGTTGCAATTTGTTTAATGAACAATGGAGATTACAAAGAAGAAAGTTGTAGGTGGGATCGGTGTATTAGCGGCTGGCTGTAACACCGAAACAAGAAGGACTTTGAGGATAGCAGACGCGCTAGCCAAACGACCTCACCTTGACTTCCTCCGTCTCTGGGCCGCCAACCGCATCGGTGATCGGGTGAAGTCCTTCGTCGTACCGTCGATCGCTGGAACGCAGGTGAGCACGGGTCGTGATGAGCAGATGAGAGCTGGCGTAGGTGCAGAGCTAATGATTTTATCAGAGCTCTGTGAGGTCCGGTTGCTAAGTTGCTAAGTTAGCCTTAGCGTCGTTAGCAACAGCATTGTTAAGCTTTGCCAGGCTGGAAAGCATTAACCGTGTAGTTACAGGTCCATGGTTTAATAGTATTGTTGATCTTCTGTCTATCCTTCCAGTCAGGGATTTATTTATTTTGTTTCTATCTGCATTTGAGACAGATGCTATCACGTTAGCTCATGCTAAAGAGCTTCGTCGATGTATTGTCGTGGAGATAAAAGTCACTGTGAATGTCCATTTTGCGTTCTCGACTCTCATTTTCAAGAGGATATAGTATCCGAGGTGGTTTAAAATACAAATCCGTGATCCACAATAGAAAAAGGAGAGAGTGTGGAATCCAATGAGCCAGCTTGTACCTAAGTTACGGTCAGAGCGAAAAAATATATGTCTTGCACTGCATTCTAGTCCTTAACTCTAACGTTCCTCATCCACGAATCTTTCATCCTCGCTCAAATTAATGGGGTAATCGTCACTTTCTCGGTCCGAATAGCTCTAGCTGCGTTGAAAACAATAGGAAAATATGAGGGAGTGAACAACTGACTACGTCACGCTACTTCCGGTAGGGGCAAGTTTTTTTTTTATCAGAGACCAAAAGTTGCGAACTTTATCGACGTTGTCCTATACTAAATCCTTTCAGCAAAAATATGGCAATATCGCAAAATGATCAAGTATGACACATAGAATGGATCTGCTATCCCCGTTTAAATTAAAAAAAATTCATTTCAGTAGGCCTTTAATGGCAGCAAGAAATTGCAAAAAAGTTGGCACAGGGGCATTTTTACCTCTGTGTTACATGGCCTTTCCTTTTAACAACACTCAGTAAACATTTGGGAACTGAGAAGACTAAATTTTGAAGCTTTTCAGGTGAACTCTGTCCCATTCTTGCTTGATGTACATTAGGGCTGCAACAACTAATCGATTAAAATAGATTATAAAAATAGTTGCCGATTAACTTAGTCATCGATTTGTTGGATCTATGCTATGCGCATGCTTAGAGGCAAATTTTATTTAAAATTTGTATTTGTATTTTTTGATAAACCTTTATTTATAAACAGCAACATGTACAAACAGCTGAGAAACAATAATCAAAATAAGTATGGTGCCAGTATGCTGTTTTTTTCCCCCAATAAAATACTGGTAAGGATAGAAATGTAGTTTGTCTTTTTTTATCCGATTATTAATCGATTAATCGAAGTAATAATCGACAGATTCATCGATTATCAAATTAATCGTTAGTTGCAGCTCTAATGTACAGCTTAAGTTGTTCAACAGTCCGGGGTCCGTTGTCGTATTTTACACTTCATAATGCACCACACATTTTCACTCTTTTACTACGAAGCCACGCTGTTGTAACACGTGCAGAATGTGGCTTGGCATTGTCTTGCTGAAATAAGCAGGGGCGTCCATGAAAAAGACGTTGCTTGGATGGCAACATATGTTGCTCCAAAACCTGTATGTACCTTTCAGCATTAATGGCGCCTTCACAGATGTGTAAGTTACCCAAGTCTTGGGCACTAATACACCCCCATACTATCACACATGCTGGCTTTTCAACTTTGCGCCTATAACAATCCGGATGGTTCTTTTCCTCTTTGGTCCGGAGGACACAACGTCCACAGTTTCCAAAAACAATTTGAAATGTGGACTCGTCAGACCACAGAACACTTTTCCACTTTGCATCAGTCCATCTTAGATGAGCTCAGGCCCAGCGAAGCCGGCGGCGTTTCTGGGTGTTGTTGATAAATGGCTTTGGCTTTGCATAGTAGAGTTTTAACTTGCACTTACAGATGTAGCGACCAACTGTAGTTACTGACAGTGGTTTTCTGAAGTGTTCCTGAGCCCTTGTGGTGATATCCTTTACACACTGACATCGCTTTTTGATGCAGTACCACCTGAGGGATCGAAGGTCCGGAATATCATGGCTTACGTGCAGTGATTTCTCCGGATTCTCTGAACCTTTTGATGATATTACGGACCGTAGATGGTGAAATCCCTAAATTCCTTGCAATAGCTGGTTGAGAAATGTTGTTCTTAAGCTGTGTGACAATTTGCTCACGCATTTTTTCACAAAGTGGTGACCCTCGCCCCATCCTTGTTTGTGAATGACTGAGCATTTCACGGAAGCTGCTTTTATACCCAATCATGGCACCCACCTGTTCCCAATTAGCCTGTTCACCTGTGGGATGTTCCAAATAAGTGTTTGATGAGCATTCTTCCGCTTTCTCAGTCTTTTTTGCCACTTGTGCCAGCTTTTTTGAAACATGTCGCAGGCATCAAATTCCAAATGAGCTAATATTTGCAAAAATTAACAAAGTTTTGCGGTTTGAACGTTAAATATCTTGTTTTTGCAGTCTATTCAATTGAATATAAGTTGAAAAGGATTTGCAAATCATTGCATTCTGTTTTTATTTACCATTTACACAACGTGCCAACTTCACTGGTTTTGGGGTTTGCACACACCTTTCACGACAGAGGGCCTCATTGCGTCAGGTGTGAATGCTAAGCTAAAACCATTGAACCAATTAACTGGAGTTAAATATTGGGCTGATTGTACTTTTTTTCCCAGAAGCAACAAAGAGGCAGAGGTTTGTTCTCAGGGTGTGAAACTCAAGTGTCAAGGGTGCACCGCCCCGGTGACGGAGCGCTACACCCCTAATAGGTACAATGATGTAGTGTTTCCTTAAGAGTGTCGTACGCGTACACAGCCTGGTGTCGTTCGTTCCACAGTTTTGTCCGCCCACACGCTCCACAATGTTGTTTTTGTTTCTTCCTGGCAGTTCAGACAAACATCTGCTTTGTGAGAGTGACAGGCCATATCCTAAACCACGGCGAGAGTGGCGGCCAAAGACAACAAAGAGAAGAGATCCGACCAGGGGCGGGCGTACATCAAGCCGGGATAGCGTTTCGCGTGTTTTGATTCAAATTAGGGGAACTTGTAAGGCGACACCTCCGCTGGATATCAAAACTCCGCAGCCCAAACCACTTAGAGCGGTGGTTCTCAAACTTTTTTTCAGGAAAAAACCTGGCTCTCCAAGTTCTGTATATTGTACAGTATTTTGTATATTGTACAGGATTGCTTATTATTTTTTATTGGATAGTAGTCTGTTTATTTCAATTCTTAGTTTTATTTTTATTACCTCTTGTGTAATTTATTTTTATCCCATATTTGTTCCCACTACCGCACCTTAAATTGGAGTCCTTAATCTCGTTATATGCAAATATAATGACAATAAAGTCCATTCTATTCTATTCTACCACTACGATGACCAACATTAAAATACAGTAGCGTAGTAGGCCCAAGTATTCATTAAAACAGGTTTTATTCAACAGGAATAGTTAATACTTTTGTTCAATGTAACATTACACATAGTTTGAACAGTAAACTCTTTGAATATAGGAAAATAAAACCCTGTACTTTAATCAAGTAGTTATTTGGCTTACCATTGGATGGAGCCCGCATACCACCCGTGCACGGGTACCCGCCACTTTCTTTTATACGGCCCTAGAAATGATGTGCTTTAATAAAGCCGTTCATCTTCCCAAAGGGTTCTCAAACTTTTAAAGTCAAAGTACCAATGATTGTCACACACACACTAGGTGTGGCGAAATTATTCTCTGCATTTGACCCATCACCCTTGATCACCCCCTGGGAGGTGAGGGGAGCAGTGGGCAGCAGCGGTGGCCACGCCCCGGGAATCATTTTTGGTGATTTAACCCCCAATTCCAACCCTTGATGCTGAGTGCCAAGCAGGGAGGTAATGGCTCCCATTTTTATAGTCTTTGGTATGACTCGGCCGGGGTTTGAACTCACAACCTACCCATCTCAGGGCGGACACTCTAACCACTAGGCCACTGAGTAGGTAGTTTTTTCACCACCTCAGAAAAAAAACTCTGCAAGTACCACCATAATGGCCAACATTTAATACAGTAGCGTAGTAGGCCTAAGTATTCATTGTGTTTTAATATTTAATTACCGTATTTTTCGGACTTTAAGTCGCAGTTTTTTTCATAGTTTGGCCGGGGGTGCGACTTACACTCAGGAGCGACTTATGTGTGAAATTATTAATACATTAGCATAAAATATCAAATAATATTATTTAGCTCATTCACGTAAGAGACTAGACGTATAAGACTTCATGGGATTTAGCGATTAGGAGTGACAGATTGTTTGGTAAATATTTATTTGAATGACTCTTACCATATTATGTTACGTTAACATACCAGGCACGTTCTCAGTTGGTTATTTATGCCTCATATAACGTACACTTATTCAGCCTGTTGTTCACTATTCTTTATTTATTTTCAATTGCCTTTCAAATGTCTATTCTTTTGGTGTTGGCTTTTATGAAATCAATTTCCCCCAAAGATGCGACTTATACTCCAGTGCGACTTATATATGTTTTTTTCCTTCTTTATTATGCATTTTCGGCCGGTGCGATTTATACTCCGGAGCGACTTATACTCCGAAAAATACGGTAAGTGATTCTTTGGCAAACCACTAAATCAGGGATGCCCGACTTGTTTCCATTGATGGACCTTTGCTCTCAAAGGGCCACTTGTTACAGTGAATAAATATGTATTATAATTAGATATGTCCGATAATGGCTTTTTTGCCGATATCCGATATTCCGATATTGTCCAACTCTTAATTACCGATTCTGATATCAACCGATACTGATATATACAGTCGTGGAATTAACACATTATTATGCCTAATTTTGTTGTGATGCCCCGCTGGATGCATTAAACAATGTAACAAGGTTTTCCAAAATAAATCAACTCAAGTTATGGGAAAAAATGCCAACATGGCACTGCCATATTTATTATTGAAGTCACAAAGTGCGTTATTTTTTTTTAACATGCCTCAAAACAGCATCTTGGAATTTGGGACATGCTCTCGCTGAGAGAGCATGAGGAGGTTGAGGTGGGCAGGGTTTGGGGTAGCGGATGGTGTATATTATAGCGTCCCGGAAGAGTTAGTGCTGCAAGGGGTTCTGGGTATTTGTTCTGTTGTGTTTATGTTGTGTTACGGTGCGGATGTTCTCCCGAAATGTGTTTGTCGTTCTTGTTTGGTGTGGGTTCACAGTGTGGCGCATATTTGTAACAGTGTTAAAGTTGTTTATACGTCCACTCTCAGTGTGACCTGTATGGCTGTTGACCAAGTATGCCTTGCATTCACTTGTGTGTGTGTGAAAAGCCGTAGATATTATGTGATTGGGCCGACACGCAAAGGCAGTGCCTTTAAGGCACGCCCCCAATATTGTTGTCTGGGTGGAAATCGGGAGAAATTCTGGAGAATGGTTGCCCCGGGAGTTTTTCGGGAGGGGCACTGAAATTCTGGAGTCTCCCGGGAAAATCGGGAGAGTTGGCAAGTATGACTGGGAGACGCAACTGCTCTGTACTTCTCCCTACGTCCGTGTACCACTCCGTACAGCGGCGTTTTAAAAAGTCCTAAATTTTACTTTTTGAAACCGATAATTTCCGATATTACATTTTAAAGCATTTATCGGCCGATAATATCGGCAGTCCGATATTATCGGACATCTCTAATTATAATGTATAATCGCTTTATTATTTTATTCCACAATTACGTATGGATTCTATTATTCAAATGTATGATGTACAAATTGATGAATAACGTACTACCATAAGTCAAGGGGACCCGCATGTTGTTCGAACCAAAAATGTTTGGAATATATGTTCATAATGCAGGGGTGTCGCAACTTTTTCCAACAAGGGCCACATACTGGAACCTATGTGTCAAAGTCAAGGCCCAGGGGCTGGATCTGAATTACTTATCTGTGGCCCCCGGGATGATATTTGATTAGTATTAGAACCGGCCTGCTGCTGTTTTACACGCACCAATACTCCATCAGTGTTGGCGCTAGGAATAGTCCCGGGGACCCCATCAAGTCCTAAAAATGGGGTCCCACGGTAAATTTTGGGGGTGCCACTTTTTTGTAAAAATGAATGATAAATTGTCACGACGTGGTTTTCGCAGCTTACTGCGAGGTTTGTTCTCCCGGGATGCAAACGGACTATTCCGGACAAGGCTTGCAGGTAGGAACATATTTATTAATCTAACTACAAAATAACAGGCAAACAACAAAAAGGCAAGCGTGCCTATCGCATGCGGAAGCTAAGGCGAAAACATGGAACTATGGACAAGGTAAAAACTCTCTAACTGTGGCATGAAATAAACAAGACTTACATAGAGGGTTGTGTGAAGCAAACAAATGACGCCAGACTGAGTGAGGCCAGAGCATAGACTAAATAGCCCTCTGATTAGTGCCCGGGCAATAGGTGAGCGTCCCGAACACTAACCAGAGGCAGGTGAGTGCAATACGTAACCATGGTGACTCAGGAGGTGCACAAACAGGAACTAAAAGAGTCCAAAACTAACAGAACATAACAAAAACATGATCCGGACCCCGGATCATGACATAAATGTATGCATTATCCCGTTATATCTCACGTTCTATATTGTGTTTTGGAAAAAGGTTGTCATAAACGTTACTTAAATCATTAAAAAAATAATACAAAAGAAAACAAATTTTTATGCATATGTAAATGTGTTCAGTTATAAACATTCATTCACTTTCTTCTTTCCTTCATGGATCTAAACTTTACTTAACTTAATTTTTTTCTATATTTTTATTGTAATATTTTCAGAATGTGTTTGTTCTATTTTTGGCCAAAGTAAGACAAAGAAAACAATCTGAAGTTGTCTTTATTTTTTAGTTTTAATGCCATGATTTTAATAGTCTGGCCCGCGTGTGCACAGATTTTTTCCTCCATGTGGCCCCTGAGCTAAAATGAGTTTGACACCCCTGTGAAAGTCAAAATATGCGAGGGCCGTTTTGACATTTTTTTTTTTTTTTTTAAATATATTTAAAAAAATACTACAAACAGACATTATATATGTTTAAAGACAACATTTAGTGTCACCTGTGTGTTAGCTCACTAAGTGTACTATTTTCATTTTATACACAGGTAAAAAATTGAAAAAAGGAGCATAAACGGTAGTGTATCGAGAAAAAGCTGAAATTAAAAGTTAAAGTACCAATGATTGTCACACACACACACACACACACTAGGTGTGGCGAAATTATTCTCTGCATTTGACCCGTCACCCTTGATCACCCCCTGGGAGGTGAGGGGAGCAGTGAGCAGCAGCGGAAGCCGCGCACGGGAATCATTTTTGGTGATTTAACCCCCAATTCCAACCCTTGATGCTGAGTGCCAAGCAGGGAGGTAATGGCTCCCATTTTTATAGTCTTTGGGTGTTGGTCACTAAAAACACATAGCTAGCCCTAATATTTGTCTTTAAATACTTGATATTTAACGTTTTACAAAATAAAAAAAAAATAAAAAATGGCCCCCGCATATTTTGACTTTTCAGTATGCGACCCTTGGTGGAAAAAATGTGCTCTTTGAATAAATGTTTTTAATTTATTTTTGCATTACGTCACTATTTTTTGCTCCTTTAAATTTGTTATACTTTTTTTTTATCCAACAACAAGACCGGAGCTGCGGGCCGCACTTTGGCGTGAATAAAAGCTTTTTAATCATGGTCGGATTGCTCTCAAGTTTAAAACGCATGCAATTTTCTGTCAAAATTGAAAGAAGGAACACGTATAGAACCGTCTTTTTCAAACTGTGGTAGGCGTACCACTCGTGCAAAGGTGTTGAATTTGTTTTCACTGAGGGCCGCATCGCAGTTATGTGTGGCCCCAGAGGAACGCTTCGAACAGTGAATACTATTATTACACAATTTTTCCATGCATTTTATTCGTAGATTTTTTAAAAACTAAAATAAATATGGGTACTGGTGCCTATTTGTTAGAAATCCCACTGTTTATATTAAACATGCTTCACTGATGAGAGTATTTTGCAAGCACCGTTTTGTCCTACTAATTTCAGCGATCCTTGAACTCATCGCAGTTTGTATACGTGTACAACAACCTTCTCCGACGCTGCCCCAGAAAGACGTGTTTTACGCCACTCCTTCCTTGTCTCATTTTGTCCACCAAACGTTTTATGCTGTGCGTGAATGCACAAAGGTGAGCTTTGTTGATGTTGTTGATTTGCTGCAGTGCTTATCAGGCATATTTGGTCAATCCATGACTGCGAGCTAATCGATGCTAACACGCTATTTAGGCTAGCTGTATGTACATATTGTGTGCCATGTTGTTCCAGACCACAGGAAACGTTACCAAGCTTGCAAAGATTGTAATAAATCCATTAGAAGAAGACAGACTCCAATTTCCTTAAACTTGGACACACACATCTATACCTTTTGCCATTCTAAGCCAGTAATTTCCAGAAGTTATCTCATCCTGTGAAAAGCCTCCATTTTACGAATGTTTTCCAATGTTGCAAAAATGTGTAGAACAAAAATATAAATACAACATTTCTGTCAACGAAGATTTGCGCCAGCCTTTGATAGTAGGCTAGTATAGCTAATATAGACACTTACATTATGTGTTGCCTTCATTATAACACTTATTAGGGCGTTTAATTTTTTGTAATTTTGGTCCAATATGGCTCTTTCAACATTTTGGGTTGCAGACCCCTGATATAGTGGTACCCCAAAGAATCCCTTGATTAAAGTACAGTGTTTTATTTTCCTATATTCAAATAGTTCACTGTTCAAACTATGTGTAATGTTGAAATGGCCAAAAATAATAAAAATACTTGTTAAATAAACCCCCTGCCTTGGTTGGATGAATACTTGGGCCTACCACGCTACTATATTAAATGTCGGTCATTATGGTGGTACTTGGAGAGTTTTTTCTGAAGTGGTCCTCGGTGAAAAAAGTTTGAGAACCCTTTGGGAAGATGAACGGCTTCATTAAAGCACATAAGTTCCAGGCTTTCACGGGCCAAATAAAATAAAGTGGAGGGCCACATCTGGCCCCCGGGCCTTGAGTTACACACCCAGTGTTTCCCATAAACTGCCAAGATACCTGTGGAGGTGGGGGCGTGGCTATGGGCGTGGTCACCGTGACATCATCGAGTAATTTGCATAATTTACTACAATGATTTGATTTTCTCTAAAAAGGCTCAAAAAATGTATACTTACTAATTAATAATAACAGTTTTGTTTTAAACATCCATCCATCCATCCATCCATCCATCCATTTTACAATATAATTACAACACTTTATGTGCATATTTATATACAGATTTGAACAATAAGTTATTCACTGAAATATATTTATTAATTGTGGTTCTTACAAAAAATATATCTTATAAAATATAAAAGCTAAAATGTCTCAAAGCTCTGCCCCTTTAACTAGTGCATACTAAATAATTTAATTTTAGCCTACTACTACAACCATATTATTTACCAGCAACATAAAGTGAAACAGAGGCAGAGGTGTCCTGCCACAGTCAGTAACAAATAAACAGGAAACAGTAGTGGTGGTAGATAGACACAGAGCTTCATCAAACATCTGATCCACTGAACAAAGAGCTCCAAAAATCTTGAACTTTAGACTGCCATCAGTTTTACTCCCTACACTTAACCATGTGTTTCCTACTGCCTGCAGACTTTGCACACTTTGTTATATACACATGTTGTGTTTCTAATATAAATACATTTAATAAAGTCAAATACAAATAAGGCAACAAGAGAAGTATCCTACACTTCTCTTTTGTAAAGTAAATCCGAACTATATGGTTTGCCTGAAAAGCTGGAGAGGACAAAAAAAATAAAAAA
>NC_084753.1:28285855-28365855 GCF_033978785.1 Entelurus aequoreus | reverse complement strand
TTTTTCCGAATGACTCCAGTTAGTTGATCAAATGAAAAGCTTGAGCAAGCATCACCATACATAGCTCTAAATTCATCATACTTCATAATTTTACCATTCTCATTGATAATATCATTGACAAAAATGATTCCTCTTTCAAACATATTTTTCCAAAAGAAAGGCTTTCCATCTATTACAATATTAGAGTTCATCCATATTAACTGCTGCAAAATATCGTCTCTTTTTTCTGGCACATAAAATTGAAAACACCACTATTAGTGGATTGTTTCCTTTATGAACCCCGCCATGTTTCCCAGCAGACTCTCTGGGAGGGGATCACTTGTAAAAAAGGATACAATTTCTTTTGATACAGTACATGTTTTTTGTCCAACAGGACATTTGTGTACCACTCAATGTTTAAATACATCTTTGGAACAATTGATGCTTTTAAAGACAGACACATAGCTTCAAGGTTGAGAAGTTTCAGGCCCCCATATTCATACTCTTTGTACAAAACCTTTCTTTTAATCTTTTCTGGTTTGCCGTTCCAGAAAAAATCGAAGACCCTCCGCTCATAAATCTTAAAAAAGTTTTGTGATGGAGCTGGTAATGACAAAAACAAATAAATAAATTGAGGAATAATTAACGAGTTGGCAATAGACATTTTACCATACAAGGTTAGGGATTTCCCTTTCCATAATTGCATAATTTTGTCCAGCTTTCTTAGTCGATTATCATAATTTACTGAGCCTAGATCTTCCAGATTTTCTGGGACAACAACACCAAGTATGTTAACTGGTCCATCTGTCCACAAAACAGGCACTTTGCATTCCATTCGAAAGGACGTTCCCTTTAGATTTCCGATCCTTAACATTTTACATTTATCATAATCAAGCTTAAGGCCAGATTGCTGTGAAAATATGTCCAAAAGATTAAGAAGGTTCCGCAAACAATGAGGAAAAATCTTATCTTTGTGAATCAGCCTTTTCTGACATTAACTTCATCAAGAACAAACACAGAACACGCCTCACTGATGCACATCTGCAAGACTCACTCAGAGTTGCAGTGTCAAGTTACACACCAGAGTACAACACACTAGTTAACAGCATGCAATGCCAGGCTTCCCACTAACTGACAAAGAAACAGATAACAGATTTGGTGTCCAGTTCAAAGTGTGACATGATTTAAAAATTTGAGAGTTTACTTTTGTATTTTACTTGAGTTATTATTTGTACAAACATGGTGCAAAGTAATTCATGATTTGTAAAAAAAATGTTAGTGGCTAGCTAGTTAAAGAAGTGATCATTTGAAAATGTTCAATTTGAAAAATGTGCACTTAGAGAAAATATAAAAATAAAGTGTTGCATATTGATATTTATCTGTTTCTATATATATTTATTGTGAGAAATCATTAAGATGATCAGTGTTTCCACAAAGATAAATATCATTAATTATTAATAATAACAGAGTTAAAGGTAAATTGAGCAAATTGGCTACTTCTGGCAATTTATTTAAGTGTGTATCTAACTGGTAGCCCTTCGCATTAATCAGTACCCAAGAAGTAGCCCTTGGTTTCAAAAAGGTTGGTGACCCCTGATGTATTTATTCCAGCAGACAGATATATATATATATATATATATATATATATATATATATATATATATATATATATATATATATATATATATATATATATATATATATATATATATATATATATATATATATATATATATATATATCCATTAGATGGCAGTATTGTCCTGTTTAACTTCTCTGTTCATGAGTGAGAAATCATTTCGGCCACCGTGTTCAATGGAGAAGTCTGTTCTACATATTTACAGGCAACATACACCTTCCCCTTCGAACTGTCCTGGAAGAACTGAAATTCTTGTTTCCATTCGTTTTGGAACTTGCAAGTGTATTTATATTGTGGGAAAGCGGACGTGAGAACAGGCTGTCCCCACTCAGTCTCAGGTCCGCATTGAGCTGGAGGGGGCGTGGCCTCCAGCTCCGGCTGAATACCGGGAGTTTGTCGGGAGAAAATCTCTGCCGGGAGGTTGTCTGGAGAGGTGCTGAATAACGGGATTCTCCCGCTAAAAACGGGAGGGTTGGCAAGTATGCTACTGAAATGAATTTTTTTTTATTTAAACGGGGATATCAGATCTATTCTATGTGTCATACTTGATCATTTCGCGATATTGCCATATTTTTGCTGAAAGGATTTAGTATAGAACAACGACGATAAAGATCGCAACTTTTGGTATCTGATAAAAAAAAGGCTTGCCCCTACCGGAAGTAGCGTGACGTAGTCAATTGAACATATCCGCAAAGTTCCCTATTGTTTACAATGATGGCGGCCAGAAGTGAGAGAGATTCGGACCGAGAAAGCGACGATTTCCCCATTAATTTCAGCGAGGATGAAAGATTTGTGGATGAGGAAAGTGCAAGTGAAGGACTAGTGGGGAGTGGAAGCGATTCAGATAGGGAAGATGCTGTGAGAGCCGGGGGTGACCTGATATTCAGCTGGGAATGACTACAACAGTAAATAAACACAAGACATATATATACTCTATTAGCCACAACACAACCAGGCTTATATTTAATATGCCACAAATCAAATTAATCCCGCATAAAAACACCTAGGTGTTTGTTATGCTAGCTCCTAGCTCCTAGCTACTAGCTCGAGCTAGTTATAGCTCGAGCGGGTTATATGGACGGGATCCCGTCCATATAACCCGCCAATACAATTCAAACACCTGCACAACACACACACTCACTCAGCCCAAAGGAACGTTCACCTAACCCAAGGTTCATAAAGCTTATATATTTAACCAAAGTTACGTACGTGACACGCACGTACGGGCAAGCGATCAAATGTTTGGAAGCGCGCGGGTGGGACCTGATATTCAGCTGGGAATGACTACAACAGTAAATAAACACAAGACATATATATACTCTATTAGCCACAACACAACCAGGCTTATATTTAATATGCCACAAATTAATCCCGCATAAAAACACAAAGGTGTTTGTTATGCTAGCTCCTATATTAATCCCGCATAAAAACACCTAGGTGTTTGTTATGCTAGCTCCTAGCTCCTAGCTACTAGCTCGAGCTAGTTATAGCTCGAGCGGGTTATATGGACGGGATCCCGTCCATATAACCCGCCAATACAATTCAAACACCTGCACAACACACACACTCACTCAGCCCAAAGGAACGTTCACCTAACCCAAGGTTCATAAAGCTTATATATTTAACCAAAGTTACGTACGTGACACGCACGTACGGGCAAGCGATCAAATGTTTGGAAGCGCGCGGGTGGGACCTGATATTCAGCTGGGAATGACTACAACAGTAAATAAACACAAGACATATATATACTCTATTAGCCACAACACAACCAGGCTTATATTTAATATGCCACAAATTAATCCCGCATAACAAACACTGAGGTGTTTGTTATGCTAGCTCCTAGCTCCTAGCTCCTAGCTACTAGCTCGAGCTAGTTATAGCAAGCGATCAAATGTTTGGAAGCGCAGCTGCGTACTCAAGGTATCGCGTCTGTGTATCCAAATCAAAGTCCTCCTGGTAAGAGTCTTCTGTTGTCCGAGTTCTTCGATCTTGACTGCATCTTTCGGGAATGGGCTATATAAGTAAACTTTGATTGATTGATTTTGCTCCAGCAGACTTTTTGAATTACGCACGCAGTAAGGCCATTTCATCCATGGTCTCCGCGATATCAGACCTCATTTTTGTGTTATGTCCCTTATTCCACAGTGAGTTCTTTTGCACCTGTGTCCCACAGTTGAGATAGTCCAAACAACAAGTCATGTTTTTGATAGTTTCCCAACAACACATTTTTTACCGCAAGGTTGAACACTCTTAGGCTAGAAGACAGTTGAATTTCTCCGCTCACATTGTCCCACAGTTTCACCCCCGCTATAGATAACCTTAAAAATAGGGTCCCACGGTACATTTACTTGCTTATTTATATAGATTGAGAAATTAACCCCTACTATAGGGACTTTTTTTGTCCTTTCAGGGGTGTCAAACTGATTTTAGCTCAGGTGCAGCATGGAGGAAAATCTGTGCACACAGGGGCCGGACTATTAAAATCATGACATTAAAACTAAAAAATAAAGACAACTTATCTGTACATGTATATGTACTCCATGCAATCGCAAATTATGTTAATTTAAGTCTTGTCTAATTATGCAAAAATGTATTATCAAACATTCAAACCCTTTTTAAATAGAAATACATACTAATAATAATGATTTCAAAGCAAGTTATCCATCAAATTGTGCAATGTAAAAGTAGCAATAGATTTCATGGTAAAATTGTGAAATTTACTGTGGTTTTTACAGCATTTTTCTCGAAAAGGAAAAAACAGTACTTTTTTTTTTTCTGTAAAAAACTGTGGTGCCGTTTTGTCATTTACAGTAATACACTGTATAATCTACACTTGTTGATTTGTGGTGAAAAAAATAATGGCAACTCAGAAATTCCGAACTCAAAAATGTTACTCTTAAATAGAATTTTTTTCAAAATTTAAAGTAAAAAACACATTTAAATTTTACAGTAAAATTCTGGCAACTGAGCTGCCTTTTTTGTTTACCATAAAAACAGCAGTACTGTTTTTCCATTTACAGTAATATACAGTACATTTTGAGGTGAAATTATTGCAACTTAACATATTTATTTTACATATTAGTTTCTAAAAAATCTACTAATAAAATCCATAAAAAACATTGTGTAATAATAGTATTCACTGTTAGAAGCGACCTTCTGGAGCCAAACATACTCTGCACTAGTGGTACACCTACCACAGTTTGAAAATGAGTGTTCTATACGTGTTCCTTCTTTCAATTTTTACAGTAAAAAACGCATGTATTGCATTGGACTGCATGTATTTTCAACTTGAGAACGATCCGACCATGAAAAAAAGCTTTTATTAACGCAGGGTGTCCAAAGTGCAGCCCGTAGCTCCGGTTTTGTTGTTGGATAGAAAAATAAAAAGGAGCAAAAAATAGTGACATAATGCAAAAAAAAATACAAATAAAAATGTATTCAAATAACACATACATGTCCATACTTTTTCGGCCAAGGGCCGCATTTTCAATTATTTTTTTATTTTGTAAAACATTAAATATCAAGTATTTAAAAACAAATATTAGGGTTAGCTTTGTGTTTTAAGTGACAGTGTATTAGTACCAACATTTCAGCTTTTTCTCATTACTTTGCTGTTTATGCTCCTTTTTTTCATTTAAACATATTTTTTTTTACCAGTGTAAAACCTGATAATAGTACACTTAGTTACCTATAACACATATGTGACACTAAATGTTGTCTTTAAACATATGTAATGTCTGTTTGTAGTATTTTTATTTATTTATTTTTTTTTACAAAATGAAAATATGTCAAAGCAGCCCTCGCATATTTTGACTTTCACAGGGGTGTCAAACTAATTTTAACTCAGGAAAAGTTTGTGCATATTTTATTGTAAGTTTATGAGCTGGAGTATACCGGTACTTAGAACTATATTTAGACCTATTATTTTGGTTTATCTCGTCAGGAAAACTAATGCCAGAATGACTCAATTGCCTGTCCGAGGTACCAAAGTTACAATAAAAATCCATGAAGGAAAGAAGAAAGTGAATGAATGTTTATAACTGAATACATTTACGTATGCATAAAAATGTGTTTTATTTTGTATTATTTTTTCATGAATTAAGTAACGTTTATGACAACCTTTTTCCAAAACAACAATATAGAATGTGAGATATAACAGGATAATGCATACATTTATCATTTGTTTTCAAAACGCTTACAAAAAAAGTGGGATCCCAAAAATGTACTGTGGGACCCCATTTTTAGGACTTGATGGGGTCCCTGGGACCCTATTTTTAGGACTTGATGGGGTCCCTGGGACCCTATTTGGAAAATTCCTAGCGCCAACACTGATGGAGTATTGGTGCGTGCAAAACAGCAGCAGGCGACTGTGGCCTGCGGGCCGGTTCTAATACTAATCAAATATCATCCTGGGGGCCATAGATCATTAATTCCCGGGCCGGTTCTGGCCCGTGGACCTTGACACCTAGGTTTTAAGTAGAAATGTGCTCTATTTTTGGCCATAACTTTGGTTGTGGAATGTTTTTCCCCAAGATTGTTCACTTGTAATAGTTAGTGCTTATTTGTTAGAAATCCCACTGTTTATGTTAAACATGCTTCACTGATGAGTGTTTTGCAAGCACCGTTTTGTCCTACTAATTTCAGCGATCCTTGAACTCATCGTAGTTTGTTTACATGTACAACTTTCTCCGATGCTGCCACAGGAAGACGTGTTTTATGCCACACCTTTGTCTCATTTTGTTCACCAAACGTTTTACGCTGTGCGTGAATGCACAAAAGTGAGCGTTGTTGATTTTTTTTATTGATTTGTGTGGAGCGCTTATCAGGCATATTTGGTCAATCCATGACTGCAAGCTAATCGATGCTAACATGCTATTTAGGCTAACTGCACGTACATATTGCATCATTATGCCTCGTTTGTAGGTATATTTGAGCTCATTTAATTTTCTTCACTTATGGCCGTAGATAATTCATTCACGGGCCGGATCTGGCTCGCGGACCTTGACACCTAGGTTTTAGGTAGACATGTGCTCTACTTTTGGCCATAACTTTGGTTGTGGTACTCCAAATGGAATGGTTTTCCCCAAGATTGTTCACTTGTAATATTTAGTGCTTATTTGTTAGCAATCCCACTGTTTATATTAAACATGCTTCACTGATGAGAGTATTTTGCAAGCACCGTTTTGTCCTACCAATTTCAGCGATCCTTGAACTCATCGTAGTTTGCTTACATGTACAACTTTCTCCGATGCTGCCACAGAAAGAGGTGTTTTTTTATGCCACACCTTCTTTGTCTCATTTTGTCCACCAAACGTTTTATGCTGTGCGTGAATGCACAAAAGTGAGCGTTTGTTGATTTTTTAATCCTTTGCTGGAGCGCTTATCAGGCATATTTGGAAGCTAATCGATGCTAACATGCTATTTAGGCTAACTGCACGTACATATTGCATCATTATGCCTCGTTTGTAGGTATATTTGAGCGCATTTCATTTTCTTCACTTATGGCCGTAGATAATTCATTCACGGGCCGGATCTGGCTCGCGGACCTTGACACATAGGTTTTAGGTAGACATGTGCTCTATTTTTGGACATAACTTTGGTTGTCGTACTCCAAATGGAATGTTTTTCCCCCAAGAGTGTTTACTTGTAATATTTACGAGTTTTTTGGTTTGTTTTTTCTTTTTTATTGTAACAATTTATATTTACTTTATTTAAAAAAATCAAAGAGAATATCAATCAGTCCAACAAGATAATACTGTAGACCTGGATTTCTTTACCTTTTTGACCTTGGGGCCCAACTTTTCCACTACACAGGGGCCTAGGGCCCACTCAATTATTACACTGAAAGAATAATCCTACTCTTGATTTTAATGTTACTTATTAATTATATCTAACTTACTTACAGTTTAACAGGATAAACCTGGTCAAATGATATGAAACCCTGTGTTACGGTTGGGTGGTCGCAGGGTTTTGCTCGGATCGTTTCCCCAAGATGCAGACGGAACCCCGGAGGCAGCGTGCAGGTAGGACAATGATTTATTATCCGGAAATAAGGGAAAATACAAAAGTACGGGAAAGCATGCCGACAGCATGGGAAGCTAAGGAAAAGGCTAGTGGGAAAGCTTAGCATAGAAACTGGAATCAGATGCTAGGATTTACCAACGTAATGTTGCATGGAGCAAACAAGACAGCCAGACCGAGTGTGGCGAAAGGCAGGAAAAAATAGCTCTCCGATTAGTGCCCGGGAGCAGGTGAGCGTCCCAAACACTAATCAGAGGCAGGTGAAAATAATCAGCACCCATGGCAACCAAGAAACACAATCCCAGGGGTGCTGAAACAGAACTAAGGGAGTCTTAGATTAAAACAAAACATAATCCTGGCAACGGATCATCACACCATCAACCATGAAACCAGAAGACATTAAATTCTCTCTTGGCATCCGTCCGTCTACGTGAGACGATGGCGTATCTCTGTTTCAAGTCTCATCGGCACCTGCAAGAGTGGCTAAAGAGCCCAACCCGCGAGTCTCTGGTGCACTTGGTGCAGATGTAGGATGTTGATTGTTGTGACTGGTCCTCCCTTTTCTTCTAGTCTATGGTGTAGTTTTGCCATACCTGCTTTGGCCTTGGCAATCCTACAGCTTACTTCTAAATCCAGGTGGACCCAAGGTAGGTGAAGTTGTCAGCAGCCTCCAGCTTGTGCCCATCAATGTTGACGGTCGGGGTGTGGTCTGTGCCCTGCGCCATGTCCGAACTGGAGTTGGAAGCCATCTTCTGTATGTGATGACAAGGCTCACGGATGAGCACCTCGGTCACCTTGGTCTTGACACGGAGGCGGGCGATGTCAAGTAGCTCACCATCAGCTCTGGTGTAGATCAGTGATGGGGAAGCTACTCGGAAATGGAGTAAGCTAAGCTACACGTTATTCTCACTTAAATGTAGCTAAGCTACAGGGCAAGCTATCCCCAGAGAATTGTAGCAAGCCACTGAAGCGAATTACTTAACTCATATTATGTTTTGCCTATGGTGAATGTTTATATTCATCTTGGAGAAAGCAAACCACCAAGTTTAATTAAATAGTGGTATTTCAGTTTGAGCACATAATAAACAAGAAACACAGGTGGATTGGATCACTTCTCGAAGGAAAGAGGCCCTAATTGGGACTTCGGAATGCGAAGGTGATAGCCCTATCCTTGAGAAGAGACTACCTGTCTAGCTCAACACCAACATACAAGTTATGACATAAAGCAGTTGTTTTCCAGACACATCTCCTCTTTTGGTCGGGATGGTCTCTCCTGACTTAGCACACACACAGAGAGACAAGGAGGAGGAATATAAAACTGATGGTTCGGCTTCTCCAAGTTGGGAGTGCTTCATTTTTGACTTAACCTCCTCCAGGTACTGCAGACCTGTAGAATGGCGCTCGCTTGTGATAAAGCAACTTTTTGTTTAGCAAAGCGTCTCAGACGTCTCTTTTGATCCAGCCACACTGCCGTGTCATCCTTCTGTCCGGACGGGGAGGACAAGACCAGAAATATACATCACTACCCTACAAGCTAAACAGCAGAATTAACTTGGTACATCAAAGCTACATTTATCAACATGGACCCACATGTCTAATATCAATGTTAATGGAACTGTGAGTGTACAAATAGACCCAATAAGGGTCCATTACTTTAAAGGCCTACTGAAAGCCACTACTACCGACCACGCAGTCTGATAGTTTATATATCAATGATGAAATCTTAACATTGCAACACATGCCAAAACGGCCGGGTTAACTTATAAAGTGCAATTTTAAATATACCGCTAAACGTCTGGTTGGAAACGCCTTTGGAGGATGACGTATGCGCGTGACGTAGCCAGTTTAACAGAGGTATGGCTCCCCATTGAAGCCAATACGAAATAGCTCTGTTTTCATCTCATTATTCCACAGTATTCTGGACATCTGTGTTGGTGAATCTGTTGCAATTTGTTCATTGCATTATGGAGAAAGAAGCTGAGCAAGCAAAGAAGAAAGTTGTCGGTGCGAAGCGGAGTATTTTGCGAGGGAAGTCAGCAACACAACACAGCCGGTGTTTCATTGTTTACATTCCCGAAAGATGCAGTCAAGATCGAAGAACTCAGACAACAGAGACTCTTACCAGGAGGACTTTGATTTGGATACACAGACGCAGACGCGATACCAACATTTGATCGTTTGGCCGTACGTGCGTGTCACGTACGTAACTTTGGTTAAATATATAAGCTTTATGAACCTTGGGTTAGGTGAACGGTCCTTTGGGCAGGTGTTTGAATTGTATTTGCGGGTAACCCACTCGAGCAAAAACTAGCTCGAGCTCATAGCTAGGAGCTAGCATAACAAACACCTAGGTGTTTGTTATGCGGGATTAATATGTGGCATTATAAATATAAGCCTGGTTGTGTTGTGGCTAATAGAGTATATATATGTCTTGTGTTTATTTACTGTTGTAGTCATTCCCAGCTGAATATCAGGTCCCACCCGCGCGCTTCCAAACATTTGATCGCTTGCCCGTACGTGCGTGTCATGTACGTAACTTTGGGTAAATATATAAGCTTTATGAACCTTGGGTTAGGTGAACGGTCCTTTGGGCTGGTTGTGTTGTGGCTAATAGAGTATATATATGTCTTGTGTTTATTTACTGTTGTAGTCATTCCCAGCTGAATATCAGGTCCCACCCGCCTCTCACAGCATCTTCCCTATCTGAATCGCTTCCACTCCCCACTAGTCCTTCACTTGCACTTTCCTCATCCACAAATCTTTCATCCTCGCTCAAATTAATGGGGAAATCGTTGCTTTCTCGGTCCGAATCGCTCTCACTTCTGGCGGCCATCATTGTAAACAATAGGGAACTTTGCGGAAATGTTCAATTGACTACGTCACGCTACTTCCGGTAGGGGCAAGCCTTTTTTTCATCAGATACCAAAAGTTGCGATCTTTATCGTCGTTATTCTATACTAAATCCTTTCAGCAAAAATATGGCAATATCGCGAAATGATCAAGTATGACACATAGAATAGATCTGCTATCCCCGTTTAAATAAATAAAAATTCATTTCAGTAGGCCTTTTAACAATCTGTCATTTAGCTGGGGACATCCTACAACTACCTCTAGGGGTCCTCGCACTCCACTGTGTATAGTTTATTTTAGCTAGCCTTTTCTTTGGCCCACCCCTATAATGTTATTAATTTTCTCTACCTCCAGTAAAAAACAGCTTCTATCTATAGCTTGACAAAAAAAACAACAATGACTTGTATGTTTTCATGAACTCCACTCACTTTAATGTTGTCACGTCATTTCACTGCGTGGATCGTTCTCCCAAGATGCAGACGGAAACTCCGGAGGCAAGGTGCAGGTAAGGAAGTGATTTATTCTTCATGAATCATAGGGGATACCAAACAAACAAAGCAAACATGCCGATAGCACGGGAAGCAAAGCTAAGAAAAAGGCGAGCACGAAAGCTTAGCTTATAAACAGGTAAACAAATGGCGAAGCTTTGCAAACAAGACAGCCAGACTGAGTGTGGCAAACAACGGGAATAAGTAGCTCTCTGATTAGTGCCCGGCAGCAAGTGAGCGTGCCGAACACTAATCAAAGGCAGGTGAAACTAATCTGCACCCATGGCAACTAAAACACAAACCCAGGGGTGCTCAAAACAGAACTAAGGGAGTCAAACTAAAATAACACAGACGGATCATGACAAATGTGTGTTCCTTATTTTGTGTTGCACATCTTAGATGAAGAGAGCAGTTATGATTTTGGTTTGCAGAGTAAAAAACTAAAAACTAAGGTTTTGGGTAGAGATGTCCGATAATGGCTTTTTTGCTGATATCCGATATTCTGATATTGTCCAACTCTTAATTACAGATTCCGATATCAACCGATACCGATATATACAGTCGTGAAATTAACAAATTATTAGAGATGTCTGATATTATCGGCCGATAAATACTTTAAAATGTAATATCGGAAATTATCAGTGATGTTTTTTTTATTATCGGTATCGTTTTTGTTTGTTTTTTTTTAAAATTAAATCAACATAAAAAACATAAGATACACTTACAATTAGTGCACCAACCCAAAAAACCTCCCTCCCCCATTCACACTCATTCACACAAAAGGGTTGTTTCTTTCTGTTATTAATATTCTGGTTCCTACATTATATATCAATATATAACAATACAGTCTGCAAGGGATACAGTCCGTAAGCACACATGATTGTGCGTGCTGCTGGTCCACTAATAGTACTAACCTTTAACAGTTAATTTGACTCATTTTCATTAATTAATAGTTTCCATGTAACTGTTTTTATATTGTTTTACTTTCTTTTTAATTAATTAATCTTATTTTATTTTATTAATTTTTTAAAAAAGGACCTTATTTTCACCATACCAGGTTGTCCAAATTAGGCATATTAATGTGTTAATTCCACGACTGTATATATCAGTATCGGTTGATATCGGTATCGGTTGATGTCGGTATCGGTAATTAAAGAGTTGGATAATATCGGAATATCGGATATCGGCAAAAAGCCATTATCGGACATCCCTACACATTATTATGCCTAATTTTGTTGTGATGCCCCGCTGGATGCATTGAACAATGTAACAAGGTTTACCAAAATAAGAGAACAACTTCAACTCAAGTTATGGAAAAAAATGCCAACATGGCACTGCCATATTTATTATTGAAGTCACAAATTGCATAATTTTTTTTAACATGCCTCAAAACAGCTTGGAATTTGGGACATGCTCTCCCTGAGATAATCCTGATACCCACTACAACTATGGGAAATACTATACTTTGACTTTCACAAAGTGCATTATTTTTTTAATTTTTTTTAAACATGCCTCAAAACAACAGCTACAAAAACAATGAAAGCACACAGCTTCAGTCCAGAGTATACTAGAGCATACTTGCCAACCTTGACACCTCCGAATTCAGGGGGGGGAGGGGGGGGGAGGGGGGGTTGGTGGTAGCGGGGGGTGTATATTGTAGCGTCCCGGAAGAGTTAGTGCTGCAAGGGGTTCTGGGTATTTGTTCTGTTGTGTTTATGTTGTGTTACGGTGCGGATGTTCTCCCGAAATGTGTTTGTCATTCTTGTTTAGTGTGGGTTCACAGTGTGGCGCATATTTGTAACAGTGTTAAAGTTGTTTATACGGACACCCTCAGTGTGACCTGTATGGCTGTTGATCAAGTATGCGTTGCATTCACTTATGTGTGTGTAAAAGCCGTAGATATTATGTGACTGGGCCGGCACGCTGTTTGTATGGAGGAAAAGCGGACGTGACGACAGGTTGTAGAGGACGCTAAAGGCAGTGCCTTTAAGGCACGCCCCCAATATTGTTGTCCGGGTGGAAATCGGGAGAAATTCGGGAGAATGGTTGCTTCGGGAGAGGTACTGAAATTCGGGAGTCTCCCGGAAAAATCGGGAGGTTGAAACCGATACCGATAATTTCCGATATTACATTTTAAAGCATTTATCGGCCATCTCTAGTTTTGGGCATTGTTTTCTCTAAACGCAGACATTTGTCCCAAAACGGCTAAGGACACGCATTATTGTGGGTTTCCTAATGTCGTCTTCATCACTAAAGAAATAATCTAATCTGCGGGAGAGAATTCGTCTGCCCTTTTCAAGTATGTTTCTTTTTTTTTTTTTTTGAGTCGTCAGCTTGAAGCGTCCCTCTGTCTCCGACTCCCTCCTTCGATTGGCCAGTCCGTAATGTTTCGCCCTAACCTTAGCCAATTGTGACTCATCATATGAACACCAACCAATCATCATGGGTATTTTCCGTATGTATGTATGTTCTCATTTATCCAGGTCATTGTATTTTCTCCATATTTTCGGGGAGATTCGCAGTCCATTTTCTCTCTTTGAATGAATATAAATAAATTAATAAAAAGGAACAAGTGGTAGAAAATGGATCAATGGATGGATAAATGTTTTACCTGTCATTAAAAATAAAAACACAGGTTCACCACTTTAGTCATAATTTTTTGCGCTTCAGAAACTTCTGTCTGACTTTAACTCCAGACTTCTTCTGTTTGTTTGATATTGAAATTACTGCCACAAGTGGCGGATAAGTGTATTACAACTGAGTACATATTTTTTTGCAGCCCTCTAGGAGGCGCTTGCGGCCCGGCAATGGGCCCTGTGGTTAGAAACTCTGCTGTGTAGAGCAGCAGGGGTTCTTAAACCTTTTGACCTCATGACCCAACTTTTCCACTACAGAGGGGCAAGGGGCCCCACTCAAATATTAACACAGAATTAAGTATTTTACACTTAATTTCAAACACATTCAATAATTATATCTAACCCGGTGTTTCTGAAACTATTTCCACAAAGTACCACC
The DNA here is from genome assembly GCF_033978785.1 of Entelurus aequoreus. NCBI lineage: Eukaryota > Metazoa > Chordata > Actinopteri > Syngnathiformes > Syngnathidae > Entelurus > Entelurus aequoreus. Next base: position 28,351,863 of record NC_084753.1, on the reverse strand, counting down.
TCAGAAAAAACCTGGCTCTCCAAGTACCATAAAATTACCATTATTAAAATACAGTAGCGTAGTAGGCCCGAGTATTCATTAAAAAGGCAGCGGTTTTATTTAAAAAGTATATTCAATATTTTGGCCACTGTAACATCACAAACAGTTTGAACAGTAACACTGCGTTTGAATAAAGGTGTCAAGACGGGGGGGTCGCAGCTTGCTGCGAAGTTTGTTCTCCCGGGATGCAAACGGACTTTTGCGGACAAGGGTAGCAGGCAGGAACATATTTATTAATCTAGCTACAAAATAACAGGCACAAATTATCTTAACTGTGGCATGAAATAAACAAGACTTACGTAGAGGGTTGCGTGACAATAGCGTGAAGCAAACAACTAGCATAAAATATAGCATTGCAAGAAAAACAACTAACATAACTATGGCATGAAACAACTAACATGAACTATGGCATAGAACAACATGAAACTGTGGCATGAAACCAATAATGACGCCAGGACGACTGACTGGCAAAGGTGGGCATAAATAATTGTCTCTTGATTAGAGCAGGTGCGTGTCCCGAACACCAGAGGCAGGTAAAACTAATAAGTCGCCATGGTAACTAAAACAAACAAGGATGCACAAAAACAGGAACTCTTGGAGTCTAAAACGAACAGAACATAACAAAACATGATCCGGACCACGGATCATGACAAAAGGAAAATAATACACTGTATTTAAATAATGAATCAAATCTTTGAGGTAGCGCTAGATGGATTTTGCAAGTCTTTATTTACACACCTGAATTGTTTCCAAATAGGGCCTGTAACATGGCAGTAAAACGGCTGATTTAACAAAACTGTAAAATTATAGATGTCTTTATTCATCCTTTCTGAGATGAATACAATGTTCTCCTTTTTAACAAGGTTCAAGGTGTTTATCAGGATTATTCTTTCTTTAACTTTGTAAACACTTTGAGTTACAACAGTTGTTTTAAGGTGGATCATTTTAGCACATTGTTTGATTCCTTTGCTTAAGCCTTTGCATAATTTAGCCACTAGCGAAGAAAAATCTGTAGATTAGCCGCACCTGTGTACAAGTCGCAGGGTTCAAAGTTTGGTAAAAATGTAGCGGGTTAAAATCCTGAAAATAAAGTAAAAATGTTTCTTAATCACATTGTTAAGTGCAAATGAAAATGCAGCTTCATCAATTTAGCCATAATTTTTGCGCTTAAGAAACTTCACTATGACTTTAGCTCTAGACTTCTTTTGTTTGTTTGAAATTACTACCACAAGTGGTGGAAAAGTGTGTTACAACTGAGTACTGCTGGGGATGGACAACAGCTGAAAAACAGATATTTTTTTGGCCCAGGCCCTATGGTTAAAAAAAACAATCCCAATTTCAAACCAATACCAGCCCCGCAACACTCCGACTAGCAATTATTTACTTTACTGCTATTAAGGTTTGGAATCTGACACAGCAAAAAATAAAACTATGCATAAAAAACGGTTGATTAGTAAAATCATGAATATTTAGCCCTGATCTTTACCTCACTATCCCAGACCTGTAATATTCACTGCCTAAATCACATGTGTCCGATCCGACCCAACACATAATTTAATGTGGCCCGCGAAAGCCTGGGAATAATGTGGATACTTCATCTTTCTTTTCAATGTTTTCATTATTTCCATTTTGACAGAAAAAAATGTATGTAATACATGAAATTTCATATGTTTTATACTTTGATATATAAATACATATTCAATTATTATTGGTGTGAATCTTTGGGCACCTCGCCATTCGATTCCGATTCTTGGGGTGAGGATTTGATTCATAATCGATACGCGATCCAACACGATTCTCGATTCAAACTGATTTTTGCAATGTATTATTTGGTGTAATAATAACACCTTAAAAAAAACAGCTTACAGGTTACAAAACCTCATTTTGGTTGTTGACGTATGAAACATACGTGCACCAAGCATAGAGATGGCCTATATATATATATATATATATATATATATATATATATATGTGTATATATATATATATGTGTATATATATATATATGTTATATATATATATATATATATATATATATATATATATATATATATATATATATATATATATATATATATATATATATATATATATATATATATATATATATATATATATATATATATATATATATATATATATATATACACTTTTTTTTTTTAAGTCATTTGTCAAAAAAAACAAAAAAACAATTAGGGGTGCTAAAAAATGTTTTTTTTTATCACATTCGAATGTCAATTTTTTTTAGTAATTTTCAAAAATCGGGATTTGAATGTGATAAAAAACATTTTTTTGCACCCCTGATTATTATATACCGTATAAAAGTTTGTAAAAATAACAAATACTTAAATATCTGCTTCTCACCTTCCCTTACGATTTCAAAGCAAGTTATCCATCAATTTGTACGTACAAAAATCAAATAACCAAATGCATAGGCAATTGTGCAATATTATAATGAGGCGATTATACTTTTATATTCTTACATTCACTGTTACAAGCGGCCCTCTGAGGGCAGCCATGACTGCGATGTGGCCCTCCATTAAAACAAGTTTGTGTCATGGCGTGGACTTTTACGCAGCTTACTGCGAGGATTGTTTTCCCGGAATGCAAACGGACTGGACCAGACATCGGTAGAAGGTAGGATCACGATTTAATTTCTACTCAAAAAAGTTTACAAACAAAAAGGCGCTCACAGCGGAGGAACAAAACTTGGCGCAGGTAACAAAACTAACACTTGGGCAGAAACTATGGACATGAAACAAAACTTACTTGGCAGAGCATGAATCAATGGCATGAACAACAAAATCAGAGTAGCACATAGCAAGAACAGAGTAATGTCGCCAGGACGACTGACCGGCAATGACTCTGATTAGTGCTCGGGAAGCAGGTGAGCGGGCGAGCACTAATCAGAGACAGGTGAACACAATGATTAGCGACAGGTGTGATCCTAACACATGAGGCAGGTGAACTAATGAGTCGCCATGGTGACAAAACAAACTCACAGGTGCACAACCAAGAACTAAAGCAGTCCAAAACTAACAGAAAATAACTAAACAAACATGATCCGGACCACGGATCATGACAGTTTGATACCCCTGGTTTAGATGAATACCCATTTTATGCAATTTTTTCAAATTAAACAACTGCCATAATTATATCAAATGGGCATTCAAATAGTTTAAAAAACAAGACATGATAGCTATTTTTGTTTAGGACTGACGTTGATTTAGAAATTTGAGCAAAAACCAAAAAACTAAACCCAGTGCAATGGCAATGCAAGGAGCAATTGAGAAAAATACAAAAAAAAACCCCAAAAAGGTACAAAAAAAAGGAATAATATCAACAACAGTATCAATCATAATAAGAGTACTATCCTCAATAACAATGATTAAAAACATTAAATATCAACAAGGTAAACCTTGTTATTATCACTCACCATTTCCATTACTATCACAGTCATTAAATAAAAAAAGTCACAGAAGCTGACACTTGCACTGAATCTCATAAGCTTGACACTGTACCCAATTTTACCACAAGGATAAAAATGTAATATGTTATGGTTCATATAATAGTTCAAACAAATTGATCGCACATTCCAACATGACTCATTAATGTATAATCTAAATTACGTTTTTTCGACAGATATCATCTCAATAGCTTGTGTATACCAGACAATATGAGTTGGACTATTAATGTTGATTTTTTTTTTTAATATCACTGTTTTTGTTATGATGCATATTGACAAAAATGCATTTTTATCCTTTGATGACACTAAATTGACACAGATCTCCAAGAATACACGTTTACTATTTCAAAAAATCTTTTTATAAATTATTTCATTGTATCCCACTTAAAAAAAGTGTATCTTCCAGTTTGTGGCTATTATAAGGCATACTTTCAGAGGATATACATTTTTATAATGTATTTTTAAGAGATAACATTTAAAAAATGACTTATGGGTGTATTATATTGGTCAAATAATTCATTGAATGGTTTAACAAGTTTTCATTAATAATGTGATGAGGTTGAGTAATAATAACAATAATAATAGAAGAGGGTATTTTTTTATTTCTTCTAAACTTCTAAACTTAATCTTCTTTCTTTTAAACTGGAGACTAATTTTAGCCCAGTTTAGTGCCAGCAGGACGACAAAGTCCTCTTGAAGAATTTTTGGATTACTATCTTTCTTTACTTTTTCCACTCAAATCTTATCAATCAATCAAAGTTTTCTCATGTAGCCCTTCATCACAAATGTCTCAAAGGGCTGCACAAGAAGATCCTACACCAGGGCAAAAAAAAAAAATCAACCCAATGGGAACAACGAGAAACAACCCACCTGATAACCTCTCCATGCAGGAGAGGGGGCAGAGAAGAGAGACGGCAGATCAACTGGTCTAAAAATGGGGCTATTTAAAGGCTAGAGGATATTATTTGCAGGCTACATAATATTATGTGGAGGGCATAACCTGGCCTTGAGTTGGACACCTGTGTGTTAATTGCTATCTTCTCTATTCTATTAATATATTTTAACATGATCTTTTGTAGGTGAAATTGTTTTATATATTGTGCTCCTGAGTTAAATTTGCTGATCAATTTGAATTTATAATTAAGTATTGAGTTTTTTTTCATTTATTTTGTATTTATTTTTATTATTTATTTATTTGTATTATTATTATTAATATTGTTATTATTATGAATATTATTAGTAAGGGTTCTAAGGTATACCGGTACTATTATAGTACCACAATACTAATGAATCATATTCGGTACTATACCGACTCTAAAAAGTACCAGAACAGAAGTGTAGATACAACATGTTAAAAGAGAAAGTAAGCAAATATTAACAGTAAATGAACAAGTAGATTAATAATTCATTTTCTACCACTTGTCCTGAATAATGTTGACAAAATAATAGATTGATAAATGACACAATATGTTACTGCATATGTCAGCAGCTAAATTAGGAGCCTTTGTTTGTTTACTTACTATTAAAAGAAAAGTTGTCTCGTGTGTTCACTATTTTATTTTTAGGACACAATTACAATAACAAACATATGTACTTTAAGATTTTTTGTTAAAATAAAGCCAATAATGCTTTTTTTGTGGTCCCCTTTATTTAGAAAAGTATCGAAATGCATTTTTGGTACTGGTATCTGTACCAAAATATTGGTATCGTGACAACTATGTATTAGTTATACTATTTATTTGTATTTTTTTTCAGCATCTAATGGTTCAGGTCGGTCCAATTTTTTTTAAATAAGCATCTTTTCTGTTACAGACTAAAAAACAATGTTTTTGTTTAATGTTTGTTTTGTTTCATGTCAATAGGAATACAATGTTGCGCAGAGGTGTACTTATAATAATTTCTTTAAATGCAGAGGTGTATCTTTAACAATTTAATAGACAAATTGTATTATTTATAGTCGTTTTTCTAGGGTTTTTTCTTCCTGTAACAGAAAATAACTGAGAAGCACTGGGTTAGGGGTCAGAGCGATTGTACTTTAACTGGTACAAATTGATAAAGTACACACAAAAGGTATTATGGTACCTCTATTTTTTTAAATATACCCATTTTTCTTCTGCTTTTATTTTGGAAAGCTAACCCGCTCTGTCATGGTGTAATTGCGCCACTTGATGCTCAGAATGGAAGAGGGAGGAGGGCCACTTATTTGATGTAACCTAACACCTGGCACCCGTGGCCCCCCCCTCCCAAATCTTAGCAGATACATTTCATAAGGAATGCAAAGACTGTGTTTTATCTGAGGGGACAGCGTACAAACACTGTCTCTATAGTCTTGTCCTAAAATAAAAAGATGAGAAGGTTAAACGACACCACGGGGTGTTTTTTTTCTTCTTTTCCCCCCCTCGCACGGCATCCTTTTGATCAGACCATGTCCAGCGAATAACACCTGAAACGCCCCCGCAAGGTCAAGATGTGTGGAAAAAAAGGTGAGAGAGTCAGGTGAAGTTCTCGTGTGTGAACGTCTTTTACGCATGAGGAGCTTTGAAGAGAAACATTTGTGCCGTGTGGTTATTCTGGATGTTAAAGGCCAGGCGGGAGAACTTGTGCCTATCGTGTTTCCCAGCCGCTTAGGAAAAGATGGAGACGATCAAGTTGCATTCGGCAACATAAACATGAGTGTGGAAAGCGTTGCATTGCTTTTACTGGGAGTATTTTTACCTGGTTATTTTTACATACATACGCAGGAAGTAAACTTATGTATTTTACGGACTATAGAGTGCACCGCTACACAAAACCCAAAACCAGTGAAGTTGGCACGTTGTGTAAATTGTAAATAGAAACAGAATACAACGATTTGCAAATCCTTTATAACTTATAATCAATTGAATGGACTGCAAAGACAAGACATTTAATGTTCGAACTGAGAAACTTCATTTGTTTTGCAAATAATCATTAACTTAGAATTTAATGGCGGCAACACATCGCAAAAAAAGTTGGCACGGGCATTTTTACCACTGTGTTACATCGCCTTCACAGATGTGTAAGTTACCCATGTCTTGGGCACTAATACACCCCCATACCATCACAGATGCTGGCTTTTACACTTTGCGCCTAGAACAATCCGGATGGTTCTTTTCCACTCAGGTCCGGAGGAAACGACATCCACAGTTTACAAAAAACAATTTGAAATGTGGACTCGTCAGACCACAGAACACTTTTCCACTTTGCATCAGTCAATCTTAGATGAGCTCGGGCCCAGCGTAGCCGGCGGCGTTTCCGGGTGTTGTTGATAAATGGCTTTCGGTTTGGTAAGTAGAGTTTTAACTTGCACTTACAGATGTAGCTGTCAGGCTTGGTCAAAAGATAGGACTCAGATGCAGAGTAGGGAATAATTCGGCAGGCTTTTATTTTGAAAGCTTCCTTTCACCTCCAGAGTCAGGGCAATACAATATAGGCTATAACTAAACTAGTCGGCGAAAAAGGTTCCAAAAAAAAGGAACAACCAAAAATCACTCCGAAAGGAGGAAAACACAAAAACAATGACGAACTATACTTGGCGCCGTATATTCTATGAAACTTATTATAAACACAAAATGCTCCAACAGGAGGAAGAAACATGGCTATGAAACATCTACACTGTCTCTAATCTAATAAAGGTTAACCAAAAATATCACTCAAAAATTGAGGAAAAGGAAGAACTGTAAGAAAAATTGAAAACTCACCACTTCGGCTATAAAACTAAATAACACAAATTCACTCTGCTGAGGAGGAGGAAAAGAAAACTCGAAATATCAACAAAGGAATTCAGGATCAAGGTATTCAAACACGAGACGAGGCAAGGCTTGGACATGATGCTAGAGAGGTACGAATAAACGAGACAATCTGGCACAGAACAAACGGAGGCGTGGGCTTATAAGACATATGAGGGTAATGGGGAACAGGTGGAAACAATCAGGGGTCAGGGATGACGTGAGACTGATGACACAAAAGGAAGGGCAAGTGATCTGAAATGAGGAGTTACTTTTCAAACTAAAACATGCAATTCACAAGACAAAAGAAACCAAGACAAGACATCCCACACCGCGGTATGACAGTAGCGACAAACTGTAGTTACTGACAGTGGCTTTCTGAAGTGTTCCTGTGCCCATGTGGTGATATCCTTTACACACTGATGTCGCTTTTTGATGCAGTACTGCCTGAGGGATCGAAGGGCACAGGCTTTTAATGTTGGTTTTCGGCCTTGCCGCTTATGTGCAGTGATTTCTCCAGATTCTCTGAACATTGAGGATATTACGGACCGTAGATGTCATGATCTGTGGTCTGGATCATGTTTTTGTTATTTTCTGTTAGTTTTAAGACTCCATAGTTCCTGTTTTTGTGCACCCTTGTTTGTTTTAGTTTCCCATGGCGACTTATGATTTTCACCTGCCTGTTGCGTTCGGGACACACCTGTTTCTAATCAGGAGACTATTATTTAAGACTGTCTTTGCCAGTTAGTCGTCCTGGCGTCATTGCTTGTGTCATGCGATTGTTTGCTTCATGCCTTGCCAAGTAAGTTTTGTTTATTCATGCCACAGTTAGCGAGTTTTTGCCCTGTCCATAGTTTATGCTAAGTGTTAGCTTGTGCTTCCTGCGCTACATTGTGCCTTCGCTTTGTGCACCTTTTTTTTGTACCTATTTGAGATTCAAGATTAAATCACGTTCCTACCTTCAAGTCCTGTCCGGAATAGTCCGTTTGCTTCCTGGGAGAACAATCCTCGCAGTAAGTTGCGACCACCCCCGTTATGACAGTAGATGGTGAAATCCCTAAATTCCTTGTAATAGCTCGTTGAGAAATGTTGTTCTTAAACGCATTTGCCTTATTGGCTATTGTGAGCGAACTGTGGTGCTGAATTTCCCACAGGGATCAATAAAGTACTTTTTTCTATTTGTTGACAAAGTGGTGACCCTCGCCCCATCCTTGTTTGTGAATGACTGAGCATTTCATGGAATCTACTTTTATACCCAATCATGGCACCCACCTGTTCCCAATTAGCCTGTTCACCTGTGGGATGTTCCAAATAAGTGTTTGATGAGCATTCCTCAACTTTCTCAGTCTTTTTTGCCACTTGTGCCAGCTTTTTTGAAACATGTTGCAGGCATCAAATTCCAAATGAAAGTTTACCAGTTCGAACGATAAGTATCTTGTCTTTGCAGTCTATACAATTGAATATAAGTTGAAAAAGATTAGCAAATCATTGTATTCTGTTTTTATTTACCATTTACACAACGTGCCAACTTCACTGGTTTTGGGGTTTGTATAAACCGCACCCACTAAATTTGAGAAAAGAAAGACATTTTTCTATATATTAGCTGCACCGGAATGTGAAATAAGTTATTTAAACAAAAATATTTTGTAAATATTTATTTACGTACCTTGATATTCAATCACAGAAGTAAACAAAGTGATGGGCCACCAAACCAACATGGCTACTGTGTGCAAACTATCTGAGTACGCAACCCAGCAGCTACAAGACATTGATACAACGTTGATTAAACATATACAAACCCCAAAAGCAGTGAAGTTGGCACGTTGTGTAAATGGTAAATAAAAACAGAATACAATGATTTGCAAATCCTTTTCAACCTATATTCAATTGAATAGACTGCAAAGACAAGATATTTAATGTTCCAACTGGTAAACTGTTATTTTTTGCAAATATTTGCACATTTGGAATTTGATGCCTGCAACATGTTTCAAAAAAGCTGGCACAAGTGGCAAAAAAGACTGAGAAAGTTGAGGAATGCTCATCAAACACTTATTTGGAACATCCCACAGGTGAACAGGCTAATTGGGAACAGGTGGGTGCCATGATTGGCGATAAAAGCAGCTTCCATGAAATGCTCAGTCATTCACAAACAAGGATGAGGCGAGGGTCACCACTTTGTCAACAAATTCGTGAGCAAATTGTCCAACAGTTTAAGAACAACATTTCTAAACGAGCTACTGCAAGGAATTTAGGGATTTCACCATCTACGGTCCATAATATCATCAAAAGGTTCAGAGAATCTGGAGAAATCACTGCACGTAACATCGAATGCCCGTGACCTTGGATCCCTCAGTCAGTAATGCATAAAAAAAACGACATCAGTGTGTAAAGGATATCACCACATGGGCTCAGGAACACATCAGAAAACCACTGTCAGTAACTACAGTTGGTCGCTACATCTGTAAGTGCAAGTTAAAACTCTACTATGCAAAGCCAAAGCCATTTATCAACAACACCCAGAAACGCTTCCGGCTTCCCTGGGGCCGAGCTCATCCAAGATGAACTGATGCAAAGTGGAAAAGTGTTCTGTGGTCTGACGAGTCCACATTTCAAATTGTTTTTGGAAACTGTGGACCTGTGTCCTCCGGAAAAAAGAGGAAAAGAACCATCCGGATTGTTATAGGCGCAAAGTTGAAAAGCCAGCATCTGTGATGGTATGGGGGTGTATTAGTGCCCAAGACATGGGTAACTTACACATCTGTGAAGGCACCATTAATGCTGAAAGGTACATACAGGTTTTGGAGCAACATATGTTGCCATCCAAGCAACGTTATCATGGACGCCCCTGCTTATTTCAGCAAGACAATGCCACACCACGTGTTAAAACAGTGTGGCTGTGTAGTAAGAGTGCGGGTCCTAGACTGGCCTGACCCATTGAGCAAATGTAATGCTCGATCGTTCAGTTTGTAGTCAAGAGACAGAACGAACTAAAACACATTTAAGGAAGATTTATTTTAATGACACGCAAACATGCCGCGATGGAGTGACTGCAGACGGCAACCAGAGACCTGTTTAATAAGCTGCAGAGTCCAAAGTGTTGGAAAAAAGTAGTGTTTTATCATCTGGAATTTACGGTAAATGTATTCGGTGCTGTCTCCCTATAGATTTGCATAAAACTGTATTTTTTTTTTATCCCCAAAGAAAGTAAAAATGATTCATATTTTCCAGGATCACGCTGCAACTGTCATAAACTGTTGACAAACTGTAACATTTTAGGATTCTGAACTGTCATACAAGTGCAAAAAGAAGTTAACCACTATTATGCAAAATGTGAAAACAGTATCTGGTCAATAACTATCAGAGATGATCACGTTAAAGATCTTATTCACATACTACTTTCATTACTAAAAGTCTTCTATTTTGTCTAAAACTTGTATATAACAGCAAAGGGATTCATATGGCCAAATTCCTTGGTGGATTTTGCAATGCAGTCTGTTAAAAATGATGGAAAACGCCACATTACATAGCAACTGACTGTGGTCAAATATTGACTTGCCACAAAGCACATTTTTAAGATATTCAACCTGGCGGCTGAAGTGGATAGCGCACCCTCCAATTTGTGACGTTTCATGTGTCAAGTAAACCGGGACGAATGGGGCCATAATAATCCCCTTTCTTACTGTATAAAATCCTCCAATTTTGGTATTCACATTCATCATTCATTGATTCATTCATTTAACTGAACGTTAAAAATGTACAAAAAAACAAAACCAGTGAAGTTAGCACGTTGTGTAAATGGTAAATAAAAACAGAATACAATGATTTGCAAATCCTTTTCAACTTATATTCAATTGAATAGACTGCAAAGACAAGATACTTAACGTTTGAACTGAGAAACACATTTTTTTTTGCAAATAATCATTAACTTAGAATTTAATGGCACAATTTTTGAAGCTTTTCAGGTGGAATTATTTCCCATTCTTGCTTGATGTACAGCTTAAGTTGTCCAACAGTCCGGGGGTCTCCGTTGTGCTATTTTAGGCTTCATAATGCGCCACACATTTTCAATGGGAGACAGGTCTGGACTACAGGCAGGCCAGTCTAGGCCACTTAAAATAATTCAGCAGGCCACAAAAATGATGTGGCAGGCGACTTAAAATTATGTGGCAGGCCAATAAAATGATTTGGCAGGCAAATAAAATGAAGTGACATGCGACTTAAAATTATGTGGCAGTCCACTTAAAATGAAGTGACAGGCCATTAAAAATAATGTGACAGGCCATTAAAAATAATGTGACAAGCCACATAAAATAATGTGACAGGTCATTAAAAATAATGTGACAAGCCACATAAAATGATGTGACAAGCCACATAAAATGATGTGACAAGCCACATAAAATGATGTGACAAGCCACATAAAATGAAGTGGCAGGCCATTAAAAATGATGTGACAGGCCACTTAAAATAATGGGGCAGGCTATATATAATAATGTGGCAGGCCACGTAAAATGATTCAGCAGGCCACAAAAATGATGTGGCAGGCGTCTTCAAATGATTTGGCAGGCCAATAAAATGATGTGACAGGCTACTTAAAATGATGTGGCAGGCAAAAAAAATGAAGTGGAAGGCCACAAAAATTATGTGGCAGTCTACAAAAATGATGTGGCAGTCTACAAAAATTATGTGGCAGTCCACTTAAAATGAAGTGACAGGCCAGTTAAAATGAAATGACAGGCCATTAAAAATAATGTGACAAGCCACATAAAATGATGTGGCAGGCGACTTAAAATGATGTGGCAGGCCAATAAAAATAATGTGACAAGCCACTTAAAACGATGTGACAGGCCACATAAAACGATGTGACAGGCTACTTAAAATGATGTGGCAGGCAAAAAAAATGAAGTAGAAGGCCACAAAAATCATGTGGCAGTCTACAAAAATTATGTGGCAGTCTACAAAAATTATGTGGCAGTCTACAAAAATTGTGTGGCAGTCCACTTAAAATGAAGTGACAGGCCAATTAAAATGAAATGACAGGCCATTAAAAATAATGTGACAAGCCACATAAAATGATTCAACAGGCCACATAAAATGATGTGGCAGGCGACTTAAAATGATGTGGCAGGCCAATAAAAATAATGTGACAAGCCACTTAAAACGATGTGACAAGCCACATAAAACAATGTGACAGGCCACATATAACAATGTGACAGGCCACATAAAACGATGTGACAGGCCACTTCAAACGATGTGACAGGCCACTTCAAACGATGTGACAGGCCACTTCAAACGATGTGACAGGCCACATAAAACGATGTGACAGGCCACTTAAAACGATGTGACAGGCCACTTAAAATGAAGTGGCAGGTGAGTTTGACACCTGTGCTATATGTTCCAAACACTATTCCATGGAAGTGAACTTAGTCTTTAAGAGTTTTAAGGGGTTGTGCATTGAGTGGTGGCGAGTTCAAGAAACCAAAAACGTGGAAATTGGATCAATTTGCTTCCTAAACACTCAAACCGTGTTGAACACACAACACTAGTTTGTACCCTGACTAAAATGTGAGCTATTTCAGTCCACTGGCCCTAGCATAATACAACACTAGTACTCGAGTTACCGCATAAAAAACCTTCTATTTCAAATGTACTTCAAAATGAACTTACGCTAAAGTAACGAGAGACAGCCAGGAAGACTGGACCTGTCTCCGCTGTCCCCACTCTTGCTTAGTCTGCTCTGGTTGGAGGAATCCAGGCAGCGCCGCTCGTGTAAACAGAAATCTGACCTTGTGCTCGGGGTTTGGGTTTCGCCCACTCGCAGACCCGCCGATGACACTCGATCCGGCCCTGCTTTGGGAAACTGGGCTTATCTGATGCCTCACAAAAGCCCCCGCCCCCTTTTCCAAGTCTCCATAACAGCGCACATCTGGTGCCTCTGAAGGGAACGATGGCTCCTTTCTGTTGGGGAGACGGGAAGGGGGTTACACAAATGACAGGGGGACGTGATGCTGTCCAAAGGGCTAACGTTACAAGTCCCCAAACATCTGCATTGAATTATGAAGAGTCCGTGGATACACGATAGCGGCGTGTTTACTTTCTCAATTTGGAGGATTTGGAACATCTTTGAGGTTGTCCTGACTCCTCAGCCTGAACAAGCCAAACGCTGTATTGAGGGGTGACGGGCAGTACCTTGTAATGGCCAAAAGGGGGCAATGTCTCCTCACTAACTGTATATTTAATCTTTAAAATATAAATGCAGTCGTGGTCAAAAGTTTACATACACTTGTAAAGAACATAATGTCATGGCTGTCTTGGGTTTCTAATCATTTCTACAACTCATATTTTTTTGTGATAAAGTGATTGGAGCACATACTTGTTGGTCACAAAAAAACATTCATTTATGAATTTATTATGAGTCTACTGAAAATGTGACCAAATCTGCTTGGTCAAAAGTATACATACAGCAATGTTAATATTTGGTTACATGTCCCTTGGCAAGTTTCACTGTAATAAGGCGCTTTTGGTAGCCATCCACAAGATTCTGCTTGAATTTTAGACCAGTCCTCTTGACAAAAGTGGTGCAGTTCAGCTAAATTTGTTGGTTTTCTGACATGGACTTGTTTCTTCAGCATTGTCCACACGCTTAAGTCAGGACTTTGGGAAGGCCATTCTAAAACCTTAATTCTAGCCTGATTTAGCCATTCCTTTACCACTTTGGACATGTGTTTGGGGTCATTGTCCTGTTGAAACACCCAACTGCGACCAAGACCCAACCTCCGGGCTGATGATTTTAGGTTGTCCTGAAGAATTTGGCAGTAATCCTCCTTTTTCATTGTCCCATTTACTCTCTGTAAAGCACCAGTTCTATTGGCAGCAAAACAGGCCCAGAGCAAAATACTACCACCACCATGCTTAACAGTAGGATGGTGTTCCTGGAATTAAAGGCCTCACCTTTTCTCCTCCAAACATATTGCTTAGTATTGTGGCCAAACAGCTCCATTTTTGTTTCATCTGACATCACATGGACAAAGATAAGACCTTCTGGAGGAAAGTTCTGTTCTGACATTATGTTCTTTACAAGTGTATGTAAACATTTGACCAAGACTGTATGTATATTTATATTTAAAGACAGTAGATAGATAGAATTCTGCTTAGTGTTGCATTTAAGGGTCAGTTTGTGAATTCAATAAACATGCTTTACATGTTATGTGTTGTTTAAATATATATATATATTTTACTCTACATTTTACTAATACAGTATATTACTGTTACAACCTTGACTTATTGCCCCTATAAACCTCAGAAACCATAATGGCCAACATTAAAACACAGTAGCCCTAAGTATTCACTAAAAACAAGGCAGAGGGTTTATATAACAAGTATATGTAATGCTTTGGCCACCAGAATATGGTACGAGGCATAGCTCTCTCTGATTAGTGACCAGGAACAGGTGAGCGCCCCAACCCCTAATCAGAGGCAAGTGACACAAATCAGCACCCATGGCAACTAAGAACACAAACAAGGGTGCTGAAAAAGAATTTCCCGACAACTAAGGAAATATCAAACTAAACAAAACATGACCCGGGCCACAGATCATGAGAAAATATTCATTAAAAACAAGGCAAAGGTTTTATTTAACAAGTATTTTTTTGGTCAATGCAACATAACACACAGTTTGAACAGTAACACTGTGTTTGAATATAGGAAAAATAAAACACTGTACCTAGATATCGAATTAGATAAAATAATTATTGCACATAAAAGTTAAATACAAATTTTACTAAAATAAATATCAAAATACAGTTTTTAAATATTGAATGAAAAATACTTTAAATACAACTCTACTGTACTTAATTAAGTGATTATTTGGTGTACCACTAGGTGGAGCCCTTGTACCACTGCTGTATGAGATCATGCAAACTGAGCAGAAATAAGTAAAACTATCAGAGAAAGATAGCTTGATTGTTTGCATGTCGGCTAGCTCTAACTCAGGGGTGTCCAAAGTGCGGCCCGGGGGCCATTAGCGGCCCGCAGCTAATTGTTTACCGGCCCGCCACACATTCTGGAAATGCTATTGCAAAAATAAAAAAAACGTTAAAAAAAGTGGAATGAGGTGAAATCTAACTAGAAAAAGTTGCAATGTTGACACAAAGCTGCCATGCAGGCTGTTTTTTTTCTTTTGTCTATCTTTATTTTTCTTTTTTTACCATTGCTCAAAAAAAAAAAAAAAAAAATCAATGTTATAATGAATTATTGACTTATTCAAGGCTCCAATTATTTCAAATATTTCACTTTAAAATGTTTTATGTGGAAAATATTGCACAAAATATTGTGTGGTTGCCATACAAAAACATCAACATTTTCTTTGACAAAAGAGCATAAAACAAACAAAATAATAGTTCAAACGTAAAATCGACAGATATGTCTGAAGTTGATCTCGTAACTTAAGTGTTGAAAGTTAAAAAAAATAACAAAAATGTATCACTTCATGAGTGGGGCACCTTTTGGATCCCAACTATATTTAATGGGATTTTATTTATCTTTTCACTGTGATTACTCAAAAATAATAATGAATTAAAATCAATGGTGTCCTGCATTATTGATCTTTCTGAATGTTTTGGGCAGTGGGGGAAATACTGCATATTTCAGTTTTATTAGAAAAAAACTAAGTTGTGTTTGACAGAAAAGGCATAAAACCTTTGTTTTTTTTTAACTTTATACCAACCTGAAGTTGATATACTGTAGAGATTTACTGTAAGCGTTCAATAAAAATAAATAAATAATCATTTGACTTGTTTTTAACATTTTAATGACTTAGACCCTTTATGGTCCCCGGGAGCCCTAAAGGTTAAAAAAAAAAAAAAAAATCCATATATTTTGTTATGGTTTGAAAATGAAAAACAGCAAAATGGCCCCCGCATGCTTTAATTTTACCGTGTTTGGCACCCATTGGAAAAAGTTTGGACACCCCTTCTCTAGCTTGTTAGCATGTTAGCTGTGGCTCTGTAGACATGTGGCTAGGAGTACATTAAATCAGGGACTTTTAAACGTGTACCACTAGTATCTGTTGGTAGGCCAAAGAATCACCAGATTAAAGTACTGTTTTATTTTCCTACATTCAAACACAGTGTTACTGTTCAAACTGTGTGTAATGATACAGTGACAAAAAATATTAAATATACTTGTGAAATCCAACTTCTGCCCTGTTTTTAATGAATATTTAGGCCAACAATGCTACTGTATTTTTTTATTGTTGGTCATTATCTTGTTACTTGTGAAAGTTATTTCTGAGATGGTACTTGGTGAAAAAAGTTTGAAAACCACCGTATTAGATTGAATATGGTTGATGGTTATGGTTTGAGTTTATTTCGAACAGGCACTGTTATGTTTAGAGAGGAGAGATGACGACACAGACACCAGGGTGCGATGTAGCTCTAAGATAGATATGTATATATATATATATATACATATATATATACATACATATACACATATATATACATATATATATACATACATATATATACACACACACACATACATACATACATACATACACACACATATATATACATATATATATATACATACATATATATATATATATATATATATATATATATATATATATATATATATATATATATATATATATATATATATATAAATAAATAATAATAATCAAACAATACTAAATATACTAACTAAGGAAATGGAGTGTGACGAAATCCAAGAGTGTGTATGGTGTAAGACTATGTGTGTAGATTAGCTGTTGAGTGTTACCGTAAATGTTGAACGAGAGACGAGGAAGTCCATGGGAGAGAGAAGTCTACAGGTCCGAGTCCAAAGCGGGGGAAGTCAAGGATCGAGGGAGGCAGTCAGAGTCCAGAGGGAGATCCAGGGAAAAGTGAGACGCACAGCTCACTTTCAAGACGACGGCGGGTATGTACACCAACATAAGATGATATTCTGGCGCGGGATGGCAGGTTGAGCAGGCTTAAGAAGGCAGCTCGCTCATCACAGGCAGGTGCGCTGATTGCCGGTGAATGATTGCAGCTGGCGGCTGCTGCAGGGCGGAGACGCGCCCGGCGCGTCCCTGGATGTGTGCGGCCGTGGGCGTGTCCCAAGGTGCGACAAGCAGAGCGCAAGGATGAGGGTGCATTCCCATGACAGGCACACAATCACAACATGATGCATCACAATTTCCAGTTTCTCTTTTCATAATGGTCAAAAAGGAGTATCACATCCGCGGTCCCCTTTAAATTTTTTTCATTGTCATCCCATTGGGTTGGGTTTTTTTCTTGCCCTGATGTGGGATCTGAGCCGAGGATGTCGTTGTGGCTTGTGCAGCCCTTTGAGACACTTGTGATTTAGGGCTATATAAGTAAATTTTGATTGTTTGATTGATTGATTATCAACAAACGTGGCACAGTGTCCTGTGATTCTGCCTGGCTTTGCAATTTTAGGACATAAACTGATGCTGTACCAGACCTGGGCAAAATACGGCCTGCGGGCCACATGCGGCTCATTAAGATTTTCAATCCGTCCCGCTGGACGTTCTACATATTTTTTTTTTTACCTTTAACATCAAAACTGTAGCCACCATTATGATGTGCAGTGCTGTTTTTAAAAGACCGTCAGTCTTGAACTATAGAACGCAGTTCAATGGTCGAAATCTGCGCTTTTGAGTGTTATAGGAGTTATTACAGTAATGTACGTCACAGCAGCTCAGACGACGAATAAACCAGAGTGTGGCGGGGTTTGTTTTCAGACCAGCCAGCCCCAAACGCATGTATCATAAACAGAGACGGAAGCAGATTTTCAAAACAAAGTTCTGCGTAAAAGTGATAACATATCATATTGTTGGTGTTTAGTACACTTTGCATTCATATTTTGCTGTTTGTTACATTTTCGTTGTGTTTTGCTTGATTGTGCGATGTTCATATGTTGTTAATATTCAGTGTTTTATTGTTCACAGTTAATATTGTAAATCCCACTTTCTTTATTATCGTGTACATTTTGGGTGTCCCACTCAGTAAATAGCTGTAAAATTCCCATTTCGTTTTTTTGAGGTGGTCTTGTCATAACGTTTTTAGAATTCTATCGGACATTGTGACTTTTGGTATTAGTGTTCCTGAAAAAAAGGAACCAAAACATACATACTGTACAGCAGATTTTTTTTACAGCTAAACGTGTACATATAATCTATACACACATACACATTACCCCCCGAAACACATCTTTTCTCTCAATGTGGCCCCCCAAGTCAAAATATTTGCCCAGCTCTGTGCTATAGATTGTATCAATTAAGTCATCAGTGTCCATACAATTTGCCTTTATCCAGTCTTCAATTGTTTCAATACTTGAATTAGGTGATATATATATATATATACAACCAATTACTATGTTTTTACTTTTTTCATGACATATGTCAATAGTTATGCATTCTGAGATATTACCTGAAGCAAACGACATGTTTTGTACCACTTTGTAGTTCAGGTTCTTCACCACGTACACAGCCACTCCTCCTCCGTTTTTGTTGGTTCTGTTGATGTAATTTAGTTCCTATCCTTCCAGATCAAAATCTTTTAATTTTTATTAACAATCCAATATCATCAATCCTTTTCGGACGTGCTGTAATGAAACAACTTATGGTAGGGTAATTCATATTAGTCGCATCATTTTGTCTTGACCTCTGTATGTCTGATGAGTAGGGATGATGTTCGTTAAGAAATTATGGAGTTCGAGCCCGTTATCGAATCCTCTTATTGAACTGATTCCTTATCGAATCCAGACAGGTTGTTGTGTGTGCACTGAGTTCCAAAAGCCGTTAAATACAGAAATAGCACCCGTAACTGACACGGCGCCTTTTATCACGGTGCGCCCTATGGTCGCGAAAATACGGTATAGTGGCTTCGATAACGGGAACCGGTTCTCAAAAAAGGGATTCGAATCCATGGAATCGGTTCTTTTCTTATCGAACAATCGGCAGAACCGGTTTCGAACATCATCCCTAATAATAAGATTATCACAGATCTTCAAGATGCAACCTTTTAATCAAATTTGAATAATTGGATATTGAGACTGATTCGGTGGATTTAAAGATCCTTCCATCCATCCATCTTCTTCCGCTTATCCGAGGTCGGGTCGCGGGGGCAGCAGCCTAAGTAGGGAAGCCCAGACTTTCCTCTCCCCAGCCACTTCGTCCAGCTCTTCCCGGGGGACCCCGAGGCGTTCCCAGGCCAGCCGGGAGACATAGTCTTCCCAACGTGTCCTGGGTCTTCCCCGTGGCCTCTTACCGGTCGGACGTGCCCTAAACACCTCCCTAGGGAGGCGTTCGGGTGGCATCCTGACCAGATGCCCAAACCACCTCATCTGGCTCCTCTCGATGTGGAGGAGCAGCGGCTTTACTTTGAGCTCCCCCCGGATGGCAGAGCTTCTCACCCTATCTCTAAGGGAGAGCCCAGCCACCCGGCGGAGGAAACTCATTCCGGCCGCTTGTACCCGTGACCTTGTCCTTTCGGTCATAACCCAAAGCTCATGACCATAGATTCCTTTTTTATTTATAAATGAAATTGTAAATGGGTAATTGGTGGGTATATTTAAAAAATGTATTGTATTGTATTGTATTTTGTATATTATGTGGTTATGTATATTTTAACTGTGGGTCCCTGTCCATAAGCTGTGTGTTTCTAGGGATGACCTTTTTGCAGAACGGACTCTGATATCAACAAAAGAAACAATAATGAAATACAAAACTATGTATGTCTGTAAATTATTAAATAAAATAAATACAAAAACTGTAAATATGTGATGCATTTTCGAACTTAATACAGCTATACCAGTGGTTCTTAACCTGGGTTCGATCGAATCCTATGGGTTCGGTGAGTCGGCCTCAGGGGTTCGGTGGAGCCTCAGCCGTGGAGGTCAAGCCACACCTGACTCATCGTGTACATAAAAACTTCTCCCTATCGGCATATTATGGATACGGCAACAGCAGAAGTCAAACTGATATGCAGGTGTGTAATTTGTTGTGAGTTCATGCACTGTGTTGGTTTTGTTCTTTGAACAAGGTTTGATTGATTGATTGATTGATTGAGACTTTTATTAGTAGGTTGCACAGTGAAGTACATATTCCGTAAAATTGACCACTATATGGTAACACCCGAATAAGTTTTTCAACTTGTTTAAGTTGGGGTCCACTTAAATTGATTCACATACAGATATATACTATCATCATAATACAGTCATCACACAAGATAATCACATTGAATTATTCAGGTGATGTTCATGCACGGTTAATTTTGTGCACCAGTAAAAAATCATATAAGTGTCTTGAATTTGACATTTTTATTTTTATTTTTCACTAAAGAAGGGTTCGGTGAATGCGCATATGAAACTGGTGGGGTTCGGTACCTCCAACAAGGTTAAGAACCACTGAGCTATACATTGGAAGTGGGCTACCCAGTTATGACCACTAGATGTCACTGTTGCCATGCTTTTTAATGCACGTTCAACAGGTACGCAACACCATTGTTTAAAATTTTAGTCCATGACTAAACCTTCACTTCTTGAAATGAATTTTACACATTTTCACAGGAAGCTGTTTCTACCAGAAAAAAAAAACAAAAAAACATACCTCTTGGAAATGATGGTCACCGTGACAACATAATTAATGACGGCTGTGTGGCGCAGGTGTCAATGTTCGAACCGTTGTTAATTGCAGTCCCAATCAAATAAATAAAAGGATAATAGACGAGTTTGTGTGCTCAGCTGTTCTTGGTTGTATTCCATTGTTTTTTATCAACCGCTTACGTAATTAATAACAATACAGACAACAAACATACAAAATGGCGTCATGTCCGCCGTCCCGCCCTCCCGCCTTACTTCCGGGCTGTCGGTGACGTCACGCGTCTGATATAAAAGCCGTTGAGCGGCAGGCAGCTGCAACATTGGAAGTAAAAACCATCAACAAGAAGGAGAAGACTTCGACAACCTGCTGCTTTTTGTTTTCTCCCCCCCAGCAAATCCAACATGTGCAAAACGACCATTGTCCACTTGGGAGTGATTGTCTTCGCCATTTGCTTATCAACACAGGTACTTGCTTTTGACACTAATTAACATCTTCTGTGTCACATGACTACATTGGGACTTTTTTGGGGGGACAATATCTTTGCAATTTCCTGATTAATCAGTTATTTTCTTAATGGCACAATATTGCAAAACATATATTTAAAATATTTTTTTTCTTTTTGCATCTGAGACTTGATGACTTGCAGGTGTAATGATGCCTGCCCCCTGTGCAAATGTGGCGAGAGGTTCTAAAGTTACTTTTGGTGTCGGAAGAAACCCGACACAGGCTTATGCAACCCCTTTTTTTTTTTTTTTTGTCTGACTTCTTGATTAATTTATGTTTTGAAATGCACCTGAAATTGTATCCCGAGACGAGTAGAAGCTCTATCTACACCTATTTTTTAAATAATTTGTAACATGCATGTAAAACCAAGGATTTTTTTCTCATTTCCTGACATTCAGGTGGTCTCCCAGAGCAGCACAGAGCCGCCGAGCATGAACACCACCAACAGCACCATGCCCACCTGGGCCACAAACACCTACAGCGGCTCGACCAACACCACCTCCCCCACCGGAGCGGGTCTCTCGCTGCACGCCGCCGCCTTCACCTCCTCTTCCCTCCCCATCCTGGTCACGGCAGCCTCTCTCCTGCAGAGCCTCTCTTGTTGAAAGAACCCCCCCCCCCCGCCTCTCCCCCCCGTGCCCCGGCCCCGCTTTTTACTACCCACTGCACCAGATTGACCGGGATGGACTTCTTTATCCTCTTAAGTAATAATCAAAAATCTGTAACGCAAAGTCTTTCGGTGGCATGGGCGGGACTTTAGCCGCCCTTTTGCATGGCAACCATGGAAAAGGGAGGCTTCGGGCAGCGGTCACTTCTAACGTGGTCAAAAACGGGCACTGCTTGCTTAATTGTGTTCACTTCCAACCGGCTTTTTCCTCAATTTGGCTCCCTCCGTCTTATCAATGTAGCAAATATGTCAGTCTGCTGCAGGACTTTTTACAAAATCAATAAACCCCCCCAAGTCTTTACACACTTTTACAGGCTGACCCAGGAAATGACCGACCGCATGGGATGGGTTAATGTTAGTTCCCCTCCTCTATAGCTTCTATTTTGTACCAAATTAAATGTTTATTAGTTTGATTGTAAATTGTACAATAAATTGTTGAACCAAATGAACATGGAATTGTTTCATTCTGGGGTCAAATGACTCGGTGCTTAATCTCTGGTACCACCGCTGATTTGGATCAAATCCAGAAGGCGATGTTTTGCTCGATATGGCATTCTAGGAGTCAAAATAATTAGTCCATCCAGGATTTTGCACAGTTTTTTTTGTGTGCCTGGTTCCCAAGCAGCTCTTTCACAACTTGGTGTTTCAATAACCTTGTATTGGCTCAGTCCCCCAAGGGATTCATACTTTATCAGTATCCTGCTTGGAAAAACTGCACTACAAAATGTGCCATTAAACTTTACTTCCTAATTTTTATTAATGGGGAAAAAAATCACAAACTTGTTATCTTTCTTTTTTTTGTAGGTTAGTGTTTTTTTTATATTGTGTTTCCGAGTTAACGATAAATTTAAATTCAGTTTTTCAATATCAATTAGCTCAAGTCGGTCAAAGGTAGTTAAAGGCTGGAAATTTCTTGTAGAATACACAACTCACTGATTTTACGCTTCATAATGCGCCACACATTTTCAATGGAAGACAGGTCTGGACTGGTAGGCCAGTCGAGTACCCACACTGCTTGGCATTGTCTTGCTGAAATAAGCAGGGGCGTCCATGAAAAAGACGTTGCTTATATGGCAACATATTGTTGCTCCAAAACCTGTATGTACCTTTCAGCATTAATGGTGCCTTCACAGATGTGTAAGTTACCCATGCCTTGGGCACTAATACACCCCCGTGCCATCACAGATGCTGGCTTTTCAACTTTGCGCCTATAACAATCCGGATGGTTCTTTTCCTCTTTGGTACGGAGGAAACGACGTCCACCGTTTCCAAAAACATTTTGAAATGTGGACTCGTCAGACCGCAGAACACTTTTCCACTTTGCATCAGTCCCTCTTTCATAGAATAATACACAACTCACATACTTTTTCTATAGTGACTGTGCCAGAGGTGAACATGCATTCTACTGAGGTGGCAAATTATCATCTATCGCAGCACCGAGCAGGTAATCTGAAGATCCCCATCATATCAATTCCTAGATGTGATTGAAATTATTTAAGGCGCACTACACAAAATGTAATGTTATTAATATCACTACTACGGATACCATTAACAAAAATTCCTCAAAACAGCCCACTACCTATAATATGGGCTTTTTAAACATCAGATCATTGTCTCCCAAAACGTTATTAATGAGGTCATTAGAGACAACAATCTTAACGTCATTGGTCTCAGCGAAACCTGGCTAAAACCAGATGAATGTTTCCTGCTTAACGAGGCATCTCCTCCTAACTATACGAATGCACATATTGCCCGTCCCCTTAAAAGGGGTGGGGAGGTCACACTAATATACAATGAAAACCTCAACCTTACCCCTAACCTAAGTAATAAATATAAATCATTTGAGATGCTTACTATGAGATCTGTCACACTGGAACCTTTCTATCTGGCTGTTATCTACCGCCCCCCTGGGCCCTATTCTGATTTTATCATTGAACTTTCAGAGTGTGTCACTGATCTAGTGACGCACGCAGAAATAATATGATTGTAATGGGGTTTTTTTATATCCCCACATCTGCGCTCCCCTCCAAGGTTTCTTGGGTTAAGTTTTTTCTTGCCCTAATGTGGGATCTGAGCCGAGGATATCGTTGTGGCTTGTGCAGCCCTTTGAGACACCTGTGATTAAGGGCTATATAAATACACTTTGATTGATTGATTAATTGATTGAAATAAAGATTTTTTTTTATTATTTCAGGCAAATTGATGCACTTTAATTATTCAATAAATGCAATGTTAGTTAATCTTTGTAAGTTGATCTGTATTTTTTCATCTTTGCATTCCTAAATGCTAGCAAGGATACATTGTTATGCAGAGGTGTACTTATAACAATTTGATGGACCAGTGATACTAAAGTGGTTAGGTGGGCATAACAGAATTGAGAAGTGTTGCATTGGCTTGTAGTTTTACGACAAAACACACACGATATGGAGAAAACTTAACGAAAGCACACTAAAACCGGAAGTCGTCTATTGAGACCCAAATGGGCCAAAATGAAATATATTTAAATAATTTAATCTGTCATTAAATCAATTTAATTTGGAATTAAATACATAAGTATGTCAAAATGCATGACATTGATTTGATAATTTTTTCATGATTTAATGAATGACACATTTAAGTAATTATTTAAGGATTTATTTAATTTTTGGTCCCATTTGGCCCTCTACAGTTGGCATTCTACTAGAAAGTAAGCCCTACCAGTGGCACCAGGTTTTGGGAGGAATATGCAAACACGCCCAGAAGAAAGCTGGCAGAGTGAAAAGATACCATCCATCCATCCATCCATCTTCTTCCACTTATCCGAGGTCGGGTCGCGGGGGCAGCAGCCTAAGCAGGGAAGCCCAGACTTCCCTCTCCCCAGCCACTTCGTCCAGCTCTTCCCGGGGGATCCCGAGGCGTTCCCAGGCCAGCCGGGAGACATAGTCTTCCCAACGTGTCCTGGGTCTTCCCCTTGGCCTCCTACCGGTCGGATGTGCCCTAAACACCTCCCTAGGGAGGCGTTCGGGGGGCATCCTGACCAGATGCCCGAACCATCTCATCTGGCTCCTCTCGAAGATACATTTTCTGTGTTTATTCAACTTTTTTTTAATCAGTATTATAGCCCTACCGATTTAATTAGTTTTGTTTTCCCTTTATTGCATGTCGGCCACCGTATTCAGGTGTCACACACAACAACCCCTGCACAGACTAGCAGTCGACTACAAGCTCTGTCACATTTTTGACGATTTCCTCTTTAATTCAATGTGTATCAGCCACTTTTTCTCAGCACTGTCCTTCACACTCACTTTCTTCTTTCCCATGCTTGGAAAACAAAGTTATGTTGTTCTCTAGCTACAAGCTAATGCTACAGTAAGCTACGAGTACGAAAGGATGTTTTTAGGGCGGATCTTAGGGAGTTCAATGTGACATTTGCTTTGTCAACTAATGGCGGGGATGCTTTGTAGTTCAAAACTTTTGCTTCCAACTTAAAGCGTAACAATTACCATATTTTCCAGACCATAGGGTGCACCGGATTATAAGGCGCACTGCAGATGAGCGGGTCTAGTCAGGTTTTTTTCCATACAAAAGGCGCACCGGATTATAGGGCGCATTAAAGGAGACATTTATTATTATTTTTTTTTTTCTAAATGTAAAAGACTTCCTTGTGGTCTACATAACATGTAATGGTGGTTCTTTGGTCAAAATGTTGCATAGATGATGTTTTACAGATCATCTTCAAGCCGCTTTCTGACAGTCGCTTCTACAAACCCCGTTTCCATATGAGTTGGGAAATTGTGTTAGAATTAAATATAAACGGAATACAATGATTTGCAAATCCTTTTCAACCCATATTCAATTGAATGCACTACAAAGACAAGATATTTGATGTTCAAACTCATAAACTAAATTTTTTTTTTGCAAATAATAATTAACTTAGAATTTCATGGCTGCCACACGTGCCAAAGTAGTTGGGAAAGGGCATGTTCACCACTGTGTTACACGGCCGTTCCTTTTAACAACACTCAGTAAACGTTTGGGAACTGAGGAGACACATTTTTGAAGCTTCTCAGGTAGAATTCTTTCCCATTCTTGCTTGATGTACAGCTTAAGTTGTTCAACAGTCCGGGGGTCTCCGTTGTGGTATTTTAGGCTTCATAATGCGCCACACATTTTCAATGGGAGACAGGTCTGGACTACAGGCAGGCCAGTCTAGTACCCGCACTCTTTTACTATGAAGCCACGTTGATGTAACACGTGGCTTGGCATTGTCTTGCTGAAATAAGCAGGGGCGTCCATGGTAACGTTGCTTGGATGGCAACATATGTTGCTCCAAAACCTGTATGTACCTTTCAGCATTAATGGCGCCTTCACAGATGTGTAAGTTACCCATGTCTTGGGCACTATTACACCCCCATACCATCACAGATGCTGGCTTTTTAACTTTGCCCCTATAACAATCCGGATGGTTCTTTTACTCTTTGGTCCAGAGGACACGACGTCCACAGTTTCCAAAAACAATTTGAAATGTGGACTCGTCAGACCACAGAACATTTTTCCACTTTGTATCAGTCCATCTTAGATGAGGTAGTTGCGTTTCCGGGTGTTGTTGATCAACGGTTTTCGCCTTGCATAGGAGAGTTTTAACTTGCACTTACAGATGTAGCGACCAACTGTAGTTACTGACAGTGGGTTTCTGAAGTGTTCCTGAGCCCATGTGGTGATATCCTTTACACACTGATGTCGCTTGTTGATGCAGTACAGCCTGAGGGATGGAAGGTCACGGGCTTAGCTGCTTACGTGCAGTGATTTCTCCAGATTCTCTGAACCCTTTGATGATATTACGGACGTAGATGGTGAAATCCCTAAATTCCTTGCAATAGCTGGTTGAAAAAGGTTTTTCTTAAACTGTTCAACAATTTGCTCACGCATTTGTTGACAAAGTGGTGACCCTCGCCCCATCCTTGTTTGTGAATGACTGAGCATTTCATGGAATCTACTTTTATACCCAATCATGGCACCCACCTGTTCCCAATTTGCCTGTTCACCTGTGGGATGTTCCAAATAAGTGTTTGATGAGCATTCCTCAACTTGATCAGTATTTATTGCCACCTTCCCCAACTTCTTTGTCACGTGTTGCTGGCATCAAATTCTAAAGTTAATGATTATTTGAAAAAAAAAAAAAAGTTTATCAGTTTGAACATCAAATATGTTGTCTTTGTACCATATTCAACTGAATATGGGTTGAAAATGATTTGCAAATCATTGTATTCCATTTATATTTACATCTAACACAATTCAACAACTCATATGGAAACGGGGTCTGTATGTCCGTAATGTTCATTTTATTAAAGAGAACATATGATGCATTTTCTGACTTGTAGATGTTGTTATAATCGGATAATCATGTCAATTAAAATGTCCAAATATCAAGTTATTATGTTCCTGCATTTTGGCGTGAGCTTGCACACAGTTTTGGATGTTTCTGTTCACTGGGTTTTGCAGTCTGGCTACATTGTGACATCACAGCGAGGTGGAAGCACTTACGTAGATGTTAAGTCTAGCTCCTCCCCCTCTGCTTCAGGTTATGAGAAAAAAAAAAAAAAGAAGCTAGGATAACGTATTGTTTTCATATAATCTTGGCAACCAGTGAAGTTGGCACGTTGTGTAAATCGTAAATAGAAACAGGATATAATGCAATATAATTCAACTTATACTCAATTGAATAGACTGCAAAGACAAGATATTTAACATTCGAACTGGAAAACGTTGTTATTTTTTGCAAATATTAGCTCATTTGGAATTTGATGCCTGCAACATGTTTCAAAAAAGCTGGCACGAGTGGCAAAAAAGACTGAGAAAGTTGAGGAATGCTCATCAAACACTTATTTGGAACATCCCACAGGTGAACAGGCTAATTGGGAACAGGTGGGTGCCATGATTGGGTATAAAAGCAGCTTCCGTGAAATGCTCAGTCATTCACAAACAAGGATGGGGCGAGGGTCACCACTTTGTCAACAAATGCGTGAGCAAATTGTTTAAGGACAACATTTCTCCACGAACTATTGCAAGGAATTTAGGGATTTCATTATCTACTGTCTGTAATATCATCAAAAGGTTCAGAGAATCTGGAGAAATCACTGCACGTAAGCGATGATATTACAGACCTTCAACCCCTCAGGCGGTACTGCATCAAAAAGCGACATCAGTGTGTAAAGGATATCACCACATGGGCTCAGGAACACTTCAGAAAACCACTGTAAGTAACTACAGTTGGTCGCTACATCTGTAAGTGCAAGTTAAAACTCTACTATGCAAAGCCAAAGCCATTTATCAACAACACCCAGAAAAACCGCCTGCTTCACTGGGCCCGAGCTCATCTAAGATGGACTGACGCAAAGTGGAAAAGTGTTCTGTGGTCTGACGAGTCCACATTTCAAATTGTTTTTGGAAATTGTGGACATCGTGTCCTCCGGACCAAAGAGGAAAATAACCATTTGGATTGTTATAGGCGCAAAGTTGAAAAGCCAGCATGTGTGATGGTATGGGGGTGTATTAGTGCCCAAGACATGGGTAACTTACACATCTGTGAAGGCGCCATTAATGCTGAAAGGTACATACAGGTTTTGGAGCAACATATGTTGCCATCCAAGCAACGTTATCATGGACGCCCCTGCTTATTTCAGCAAGACAATGCCAAGCCACGTGTTACAACAGCGTGGCTTTATAGTAAAAGAGTGCGGGTACTAGACTGGCCTGCCTGTAGTCCAGACCTGTCTCCCATTGAAAATGTGTGGCGCATTATGAAGCCTAAAATAGCACAACGGAGACCCCCGGACTGTTGAACAACTTAAGCTGTACATCAAGCAAGAATGGGAAAGAATTCCACCTGAAAAGCTTAAAAAATGTGTCTCCTCAGTTCCCAAACGTTTACGGAGTGTTGTTAAAAGGAAAGGCCATGTAACACAGTGGTGAACATGCCCTTTCCCAACTACTTTGGCACGTGTTGCAGCCATGACATTCTAAGTTAATTATTATTTGCAAAAAAAAAAAAAGTTTATGAGTTTGAACATCAAATATGTTGTCTTTGTAGTGCATTCAATTGAATATGGGTTGAAAAGGATTTGCAAATCATTGTATTCCGTTTATATTTGCATCTAACACAATTTCCCACCTCATATGGAAACGGGGTTCGTACTTCTAAATCACTAATCCTCGCCTCCATGGTGACAAATAAAGTAAGTTTCTTACAAGTATCATCCCTGCAGGACGAGGAATAGCTAAACATGCTTCACTACACACTGTAGGAGGATATAATAGCTCACAATGTAAACAAATGCCATGGGTGGATCTACACCTGACATCCACTGTAATGATACGAAGTACAGGAGCCTATCTAGTCGATATCACTATGATTACATCGATATTTTTTTAGCACCACAAATGATTTTTTTTGTTTGTTTTTTTAAATTCATATTATGTTTATAAACTCAGGAAATATGTCCCTGGACACATGAGGACTTTGAATATGACCAATGTATGATTCTGTAACTACTTGGTATCGGATTGATACCCAAATTTGTGGTATCATCCAAAACTAATGTAAAGTATTCAAACAACAGAAGAATAAGTGATTATTACATTTTAACAGAAGTGTAGATAGAACATGTTAAAAGATACAGTAAGCAGATATTAACAGTAAATGAACAAGTAGATTAATAATTCATTTTCTACCACTTGTCCTTAATAATGTTGACAAAGTAATAGAATGATAAATGACACAATATGTTACTGCATATGTCAGCAGACTAATTAGGAGCCTTTGTTTGTTTACTTACTAATAAAAGACAAGTTGTGTTGTATGTTCACTATTTTATTTAAGGACAAACTTGCAATAATAAACATATGTTGAATGTACCCTAAGATTTTTTGTTAAAATAAAGCCAATAATGCTATTTTTTTGCGGTCCCCTTTATTTAGAAAAATATCGAAAAGTACCGAAAAGTATCGAAATACATTTCGGTACCGGTACCGGTGTGTGTGAGTGTATGTATGTGTGTGTGTGTGTGTGTGTGTGTGTGTTTTCTTCTCCTTTCTTTAAAAAAAATGTAAATCACTTTGTGTTGCCTCTTGAAAAGTGCTACCTAAATAAAAATGTATTTGTTTTAGTTTCACTCTTACCATGAATTGATTAACGTGGACCCCGACTTAAACAAGTTGAAAAAATTATTGGGGTGTTACCATTTAGTGGTCAATTGTACGGAATCTGTACTGTACTGTGCAATCTACTAATAAAAGTATCAATCAATCACTCAATCTATTTGTTTTGTCCTCTTTCGTTCGGATTTTTTACGAACTGTTCTTATCGAGTATTCTTTTTGCGAGCATGTTTCAAGGACACCATGACCTCATTAGTGTCATCTTCTAGAAAAACAAAATGTATGGAAATGAGGTCCAGTGGTGAATTACTTTGACCACCACTTCTTCTTCTACCAAGTACAAATTGTCACAGTAATGATGACGCACACTGTAAACGCGCTTTTCTAAGAGATGAGTCAATGTGTGACTAATTTGGAGTCATCTCTCCATGGCGACGCGACGAGTGACACCCGACAAACCTTTCATCATCGAGTGTCGCCGATTAATTATTCAGACAGTTGCAGGGCTAAAGTCCCATGCGTGTACACTTTAGTCTCCTTATACCTGCAACTCTGGTCAAAGTGCATGAACATAAAGGACAGCAGCGAGGCCAACTCTAGTCAGTCCTTATCCGACTTCATTCACACATTTAATGAAGAGCATTTTGGTGCTAAAGTGTAGCGTTAATGATCGTAAATAATTTAGGACTCAGTGTCACATGTCTCAAAATTAGCCGAGCAAAATTACACACGTGCAATAACGTAACAGCCCGTGCCGTGACCAAGTGGGAATTAGTGGGGGAAACTTCATGAAAAATATCAGTAGAAAATGACCATATTTTCCAGACCATAGGGTAATAAGGCGCATTAAAGGCCTACTGAAATGAATTTTTTAAATTTAAACGGGGATAGCAGATCCATTCTATGTGTCATACTTGATCATTTCGCGATATTGCCATATTTTTGCTGAAAGGATTTAGTAGAGAACATGGACGATAAAGTTTGCAACTTTTGGTCGCTGATAAAAAAAAGCCTTGCCTGTACCGGAAGTAGCGTGACGTCACAGGTTGAAGGGCTCCTCACATTTCCCCATTGTTTACACCAGCAGCGAGAGCGATTCGGACCGAGAAAGTGACGATTACCCCATTAATTTGAGCGAGGATGAAAGATTTGTGGATGAGGTACGTGAGAGTGAAGGACTAGAGTGCAGTGCAGGACGTATCTTTTTTCGCTCTGACCGTAACTTAGGTACAAGCTGGCTCATTGGATTCCACACTTTCTCCTTTTTCTATTGTGGATCACGGATTTGTATTTTAAACCACCTCGGATACTATATCCTCTTGAAAATGAGAGTCGAGAACGCCAAATGGACATTCACAGTGACTTTTATCTCCACGGCAATACATCGGCGAAGCACTTTAGCTACGGAGCTAACATGATAGCATCGTGCTTAAATGCAGATAGAAACAAAATAAATAAGCCCCTGACTTGAAGGATAGACAGAAGATCAACAATACTACCAAACTCTGGACCTGTAACCACACGGTTAATGCTGTACCGCCTGGTGAAGCCTGGCAATGCTGTTGCTAACGACGCCATTGAAGCTAACTTAGCTACAGGACCTCGACAGAGCTCTGCTAAAAATATTAGCTACCCACCTACGCCAGCCCTCATCTGCTCATCAACACCCGTGCTCACCTGCGTTCCAGCGATCGATGGCGCGACGAAGGACTTCACCCGATCATCGATGCGGTCTGCGGCTAGCGTCGGATAGCGCGTCTGCTATCCAAGTCAAAGTCCTCCTGGTTGTGTTGCTGCAGCCAGCCGCTAATACACCGATCCCACCTACAGCTTTCTTCTTTGCAGTCTTCATTGTTCATTAAACAAATTGCAAAAGATTCACCAACACAGATGTCCAGAATACTGTGGAATTTTGCAATGAAAACAGAGCTGTTTGTATTGTGATACAATGGTGTCCGAATACTTCCGCTTCAACCATTGACGTCACGCGCATACGTCATCATACATAGACGTTTTCAGCCGGAAGTTTCCCGGGAAATTTAAAATTGCACTTTATAAGTTAACCCGGCCGTATTGGCATGTGTTGCAATGTTAAGATTTCATCATTGATATATAAACTATCAGACTGCGTGGTCGGTAGTAGTGGCTTTCAGTAGGCGCTTTAAAGGGGTCATATTATGATTATTTTTCTCTAAATGTAAAATACTTCCTTGTGGTCTACATAACATGTAATGGTGGTTCTTTGGTCAAAAATGTCAATCAATCAATCAGTGACAATCAGTGTTTATTCATATAGCCCTAAATCACAAGTGTCTCAAAGGGCTGCACAAGCCACAACGACATCCTCGGTTCAGAGCCCACATAAAGGCAAGAAAAAACTCACAACCCAGTGGGACGTTGATGTGAATGACTATGAGAAACCTTGGAG
Source organism: Entelurus aequoreus (assembly GCF_033978785.1). Classification (NCBI taxonomy): domain Eukaryota; kingdom Metazoa; phylum Chordata; class Actinopteri; order Syngnathiformes; family Syngnathidae; genus Entelurus; species Entelurus aequoreus. Next base: position 28,319,248 of record NC_084753.1, on the reverse strand, counting down.
AGGACCGCAGATGTGGGTGACCCCCTCCCCCCCCCTCTAGGGATGACCGGATACAATGGACGTCGAGTGGGTCTAGTATAAGATTGTGAAAGTCCAGTCCATAGTGGATCTAACATAATAGAGAGAGTCCAGTCCATAGTGGGGCCAGCCGGAGACGGAAACAGGTCAGCAGCGCAGAGATGTCCCCAACTGATGCACAGGCGAGCGGTCCACCCCGGGTCCCAACTCTGGACAGCCAGCACTTCATCCATGGCCACCGGACCTGTGGCCCCCCCTCCGCAAGGGAGAGGGGGGTAGAGGAGAAAGAAAAGAAACGGCAGATCAACTGGTCTAAAAAGTGGGTCTATTTAAAGGCTAGAGTATACAAATGAGTTTTAAGATGGGACTTAAATGCTTCTACTGAGGTAGCATCTCTAACTGTTACCGGGAGGGCATTCCATAGTACTGGAGCCCCAATAGAAAACGCTCTATAGCCCGCAGACTTTTTTTGGGGCTCTGGGAATCACTAATAAGCCGGAGTTCTTTGAACGCAGATTTGTTGCCGGGACATATGGTACAATACAATCGGCAAGATAGGATGGAGCTAGACCGTGTAGTATTTTATACGTAAGTAGTAAAACCTTAAAGTCGCATCTTAAGTGCGCAGAAAATGTTGCATAGATGATGTTTTTGTCTTATTTACGTGGCTCACCTTTTCCCCGTCATCTTTGTCGTAGCGGTGTAGCGTGCAAGGACAGGAGTGGAAGAAGTGTCAGAAGATGGCGCTAACTCTTTTAATGACATTCAGACTTTACTTCAATCAATAATGGAGCGGCATCTCCTCATCCGTGGCTCACTAGTGCAACAACAAGGCCGGAAAACGTGTCCCGTGAAAAAACTGTCCGACCGGAACTCTCTGATAACTAAAGTTCCTTGGGTGAATAATGTAAACTCACTACACCGGTATGTTTTAGCGCTTTCATGGCGAGTTTACTGACAGATATAAGTAAGAACTTTACACTACTTTATATTAGAAATGGCAACAGCTGAGGATGAAGATAGAGAAAAAGAAGAAGCTTATCGACTACAGTGTCGGCATGGACTACAATGGCTTACACGCTGTTAGAATAATTATGTATAAGTTATCACACTACTCTTATGCTTAAAGTCCGTTGCTATGGTTATTATCAATTGTGCTGAAGTTGTACTTTTCTATCTGTGCAAAGGGACAACTGGCAATCTTGGATTGCGAGTCGTCTCGTATCAGCGTTTGTGTCCAGACCCGGCCTGCTGACTGCCAAGGGCGAACATCGAGTACCTTGACGCAGACTAAGCAGAGACAGGGCCATATCACGAGTGTCAGCACGTTTCCATTTCTGAATAGTCATATATTGTGTCTAACTGGGGCTGCTGAAATGACCCCCCTTCCTTCAGAAGCAGCCTCAGTGATGTAACCAGGGACCTCCCGAATAAATAGTGGAGCACGTGGGCTGTGCCTCAGGGCGTAGGTTGGAACTGTAACTGAGTGTACAGCCCAATACGTCTCTCCTCATTGAGCAAAATTGAACTCTGTCTCTGCATGATTCCTTGCTTCTTGTCTGTTTAATAGATGTCATCAGTGTTTAAACCTGACAGACGCGCACATTTTCAGGACTTATACAGATCCCAAATACTGATTAGCAGGTACCAAAAGGTAAGAAAAGTTGTTTTTGCATAATATTGCAAGACAAAACGCCAGATAATGTGTGCTAATGGGGGCCATTTTGCTGTCTTTATACACACACCATAGTAATGCATATATGTCTTGACTACGGTAGCCGTAATGCTCACACAATCCATCAAGCGGTGCTGCTTCATAGCTTACCAAAGTCGTACTAAAACATTTAGACAGATTTTTGTGCGCCGTATGTAATGTTCTATATTTTCGATAGAACATTTAAAGGCCTACTGAAAGCCACTACTACCGACCACGCAGTTTGATAGTTTATATATCAATGATGAAATCTTAACATTGCAACACATGCCAATACGGCCGGGTTAACTTATAAAGTGCAATTTTAGATTTCCCGCGAAACTTCCGGTTGAAAACGTCTATGTATGATGACGTATGCGCGTGACGTCAATGGTTGAAACGGAAGTATTCGGACACATTGTATCCAATACAAACAGCTCTGTTTTCATCGCAAAATTCCACAGTATTCTGGACATCTGTGTTGGTGAATCTTTTGCAATTTGTTTAATGAACAATGGAGACAGCAAAGAAGAAAGCTGTAGGTGGGATCGGTGTATTAGCGGCTGGCTGCAGCAACACAACTAGGAGAACTTTGAGGATAGCAGACACGTGGGATCTGCATAAGTCCTGAAAAATTGAGCGCATCCGCCTTTGTAGTCTGTGCCGACACCGTAGTCGATAAGCTTCTACCTTTTCTCTATTTTCTTATTATGGGACATTCATCCTCTGCTGTTGCCATTTCTAATATAAAGTAGTGTAAAGTTCTTACTTATATCTGTCAGTGAACTCGCCATGAAAGCGCTAAAACATACCGGTGTAGTGAGTTTACATTATTCACCCAAGGAACGCTAGCCGCCGACCAAATCAATGATCGGGTGAAGTCCTTCGTCCCGCCGTCGATCGCTGGAACGCAGGTGAGCACGGGTGTTGATGAGCAGATGAGGGCTGGCGAAGGTGGAGAGCTAATGTTTTTACCATAGCTCTGACGAGGTCCCGTACCCAAGTTAGCTTCAATGGCGTCATTAGCAACAGCATTGCCAGGCTTTGACAGGCGGCACAGCATTAACCGTGTAGTTACAGGTCCAGTGTTTGGTTCGGTGTCTCCTGATAGTAGTATTGTTGATCTGCTATCTATCCTTCCAGTCAGGGGCTTATTTATTTTGTTTCTATCTGCTGTTAAGCACGATGCTATCACGTTACCTCCGTAGCTAAAGTGCTTCGCCGATGTAATGTCGTGGAGATAAAAGTCACTGTGAATGTCCATTTTGCGTTCTCGACTCTCATTTTCAAGAGGATATAGTATCCGAGGTGGTTTAAAATACAAATCCGTGATCCACAATAGAAAAAGGAGAAAGTGTGGAATCCAATGAGCCCTTTTACCTAAGTTACGGTCAGAGCGAAAAAAGATACGTCCTGCACTGCACTCTAGTCCTTCACTCTCACGTTCCTCATCCACGAATCTTTCATTCTCGCTCAAATTAATGGGGTAATCGTCGCTTTCTCGGTCCGAATCGCTCTCGCTGCTGGTGTAAACAATGGGGAAATGTGAGGAGCCTTTCAACCTGTGACGTCACGCTACTTCCGGTGCAGGCAAGGCTTTTTTTTATCAGCGACCAAAAGTTGCGAACTTTATCGTCGATGTTCTCTACTAAATCCTTTCAGCAAAAATATGGCAATATCGCGAAATGATCAAGTATGACACATAGAATGGATCTTTTTTTAAAACATTCATTTCAGTAGGCCTTTAAAGTTTTGGTGTTGTTTACTGGCCTCATCTTGCAGTCAACACGTATCTCTTATGTGTGACTTCCCTCTACTGGTCACACTTATCATTAAACCATGTACAAAATAAAATAGCTTTGAGGTCGGTAAGCACAACCAGAATTATTTCGTACATTAGGCGCGCCGGGTAATAAGGCGCACTGTCGATTCTTGAGAAAATGAAAGGATTTTAAGTGCGCCTTATAGTCTGTTGGTTCGCTCCTTTGACCAAATAAGCAACAAACTAAGTATGATAAAAAAGAACATCGAAACCATAACAACGGTCAGTGTTTGAGGATGAATGCCGTATTTCGACCAGCGCGACTTTGTTTTTGTTTTTTGGCCACTATGTACAAGTACAGTGCTGGCTAAATGCTAACACAGCTACCAGCCAAACACAAGTCGGACCTGCCTGGAGTCCCTCACGGCGGGGTCGCAAGTTAACGCGCGGGTGTTAGAATAATTATGTATATATTATCACACAACTCTTATGCTTAAGGGCCGTTGCTATAGTTATTATCAATTGTGCTGAAGTGGTATTTTTCTTTGTCTGTGCAAAGCTGGCAATCCAAAAGATTGCAAGCCAGTCTGGTATCAGTGTTTGTGTCCAGGAACGGCCTGCTGACTGCCAAGGCCGAACACCGCCGTGACGCAGACAGAGCAGAGACAAGGCGATATCACCAGTGTCAACACATTTGCATTTCTTGTATAATCATATATTGTGTCTAACCGGAGCTGTCGAGATTACCCCCCTTCCCTCAGCGACAGCTTCAGTGATGTAACCAGGGACCTCCCAAATAAATAGCGAAGTTTGGATCTGTAACTAGAGTACAGCCCAAATAACGTCTCTACTCAATTGACCAAAATTTAACTCTGTCTCTGCATGATTCCTTGCTTCTTGTCTGTTTAATAGATGTCATCAGTGTTTGAACCTGACAGCGGATCGTTTCCCCAAGATGCCGACGGAACTCCGGAGCCAGCCTGCAGGTTGGACAATGATTTATCTACCATAAATCAGTCAGGAAATAAAAAACAACAGAAAAGTATACCGATAGCATGGGAAGCTATGGCGAAGCTTAGTACAAGAACAGGAAACAAAAAGGTATTCAACGCAACTTGTTGCATGAGCTCCAGGCTAGACTACTACAACGCACTTCTTGTCGGGATCCCCAGCAAGAACATCCAGAAGCTGCAATACATACAGAATAGTGCTGCTAGGATCCTGATGAGAGTGCGGAAATATGACCATATCAAACCAATTCTCAAATCCCTTCACTGGCTTCCTGTTCCACTCAGGATTGAATACAAAGTCTCCCTACTAACCCACCAGTGCCTCCATGGAAATGCCCCCCTCAAAGAACTACTCACCCCCAAAGCCTCCGCTCCGGACAGGCTAACCTCCTCCAATCTCTGAGGACAAAGCTACGAACAATGGGAGACCGGGCTTTCTGCTCCGCCGCTCCCAGTCTGTGGAACTCTCTCCCTGACCACCTGAGGGCACCACAGACTGTGGATGCTTTTAAAAAAGGCTTAAAAACCCTTCTTTTAAAAAAAGCCTTTTTTAAGATATATTCATACTAGTTCTAGCTATTTGGCTGTTCTAGTTTTTATTTTTATTTATTTTTTATGATCTTTTTATTTTTATTTTATTTTATTTTATTTTTGTAATACATCGTAGCACTTTGAGGTTGTTTACTCAATGTAAAGTGCTTTTCACAAATAAAATCTATTATTATTACAGCCAGACCAAGTGTGCTGAAAGGCAGGAATAAATAGCTCTTTGATTAGTGCCAGGTGAGCGTCCTGAACACTAATCAGAGGCAGGTGAAAATAATCAGCACCCATGGCAACTAAGAAACACAAACCCAGTGTTGCTGAAAACAGAAGTAAGGGAGTCAAACTAAAATAAAACATGATCCGGGCAACGGATCATGACAGAGTCCCGTTGTTTATTTTGATAATGTCCTCCACATAGTTTCGAGTGTAGGCGCTAGCCTTTTGTTAGCGTTGGCTAGTTTCATATAGTTGAATGTTTGAAAGCGTCGTCACCCTCAACTTTCCTATTTTTGCTGGAGTAATAGTTTAATAGTAACCATCTAATCACGTAAGAAAGAACAAATGTTTTGTGCACTATTTATGCCGAGATCGTGCATATTCTGTTTCAATGTTGTTTTTATCATTTGCGGCAGGAAGCATTGGTGATGAAGAGATTGACTGTCATTTCCTCTTTGCTACACGGCAACAAATAGCTGACAAAATATAAGACAATAAAAGTCGATTTTAGGGGGGAAAAAACACTAAAAACGAGTGAAATTATCAACGAACAGGATTTTTAAGATAGAAATAAGTATTTTATTCTGAAAAGAAGCATTATTCAATTTGCAATTCAAAAATGTAGCATTCTTGGGATGTTGCAGAATCTTTAAACACAATTTCCCATGTGCTTAAAACCAAAATATTTTATTTGAATAGTTATTTTCTCTATTTTAACACTTTAAAAATAGAATAGAAAACATTTAATTATTCTTGCTAAAATCCAGATTATGATGTCAAGTCAATGACTAAAAATGTGTAAATTGTTCTTAACACTAGGTAAATTTGTGCAGTTTTAATAACATGTTTTTTCCACACAGCATAAAAGAAGCATCCTAATGAAGACCGTCAATATTTGATGGAGGAAGAAGACTGGACACATGGAAAGGAAATCAGGTTATGATGGAAAGGATGGAGCCTGAAACAGCAGCCATTGTGTCTGTCCTCAGACTTGTTGTCATGATGGAAAAACATAATAATATTAACAATAACATCAGTCCTTAGGCGTGTTGTCATGTTGTAGAAACATAATAATAATAATAATGATATCTGTCCTTGGACGTGTTGGGTCATGATGGAGAAACATCCATCCATCCATCCATTTTCTACCGCTTATTCCCTTCGGGGTCGCGGGGGGCGCTGGAGCCTATCTCAGCTACAATCGGGCGGAAGGCGGGGTACACCCTGGACACCCTGTTCTATCATCGCAGGGCCAACACAGATAGACAGACAACATTCACACTCACATTCACACACTAGGGCCAATTTAGTGTTGCCAATCAACCTATACCCAGGTGCATGTCTTTGGAGGTGGGAGGAAGCCGGAGTACCCGGAGGGAACCCACGCAGTCACGGGGAGAACATGCAAACTCCACACAGAAATATCCCGAGGCCGGGATTGAACTCACGACTACTCAGGACCTTCGTATTGTGAGGCAGACGCACTAACCCCTCTCCCACCGTGCTGCCCATGGAGAAACATAATAACAATAATAATAACAATAATAATAATAATAACAATAATAATAATAATGATATCTGTCCTTGGATGTGTTGTGTCATGATGGAGAAACATAATAATAAAAAAGAAAAAATTAATTCTAATAATAATATCTGTCTTCGGGTAATGGAGAAACATACTACCGCATTTTCCGGACTACAACTAAGCTACGAAGCCGCACCGCTTGATGGATTATACTTACAAGTATTATTATGGTGTGTGTATAATGTAAGACATTATCTGGCGTTTTGTTTCGCAATATTATGCAAAAGAAACTTTTTTTCTTACCTTCTGGTACTTGCTGATCTGTATTTGGGATCTGCATAATTTCCTGAAAAATTGAGCGCATCCGCCTTTGTAGTCTGCGCCGACACCGTAGTCGATAAGCTTCTACTTTTTCTCTATTTTCTTGTTATGGGACATTCATCCTCCGCTGTTGCCATTTCTAATATAAAGTAGTGTAAAGTTCTTACTTATATCTGTCAGTGAACTCGCCATGAAAGCGCTAAAACATACCGGTGTAGTGAGTTTACATTATTCACCCAAGGAACGTTAGTTATTAGAGAGTTCCGGTTGGACGGTTTTTCACGGGACACATTTCCAGTGTGGTTCAATGTCAATCAATCAATGTTTACTTATATAGCCCTGAATCACGAGTGTCTCAAAGGGCTGCACAAGACACAACTCTTCATCCGGTTGTTTCCGGATGAAGAGATACTGCTCCGTTATTGATTGAAGTCAAGTCTGAATGTCATTAGAACAGTTAGCTCCATCTTTTGACACTTCTTCCTCTCCCGTCCTTGCACGCTACACCGCTACAACAAAGATGACAGGGAGAAGACGCTGCCGAAGGTGAGCCACGTAAATAAGACCGCCCACAAAACGGCGCATCCTGAATCGCTGCACGTAAGCGGCAAGGCCGAAAAACAACATTGAATGCCCGTGACCTTCGATCCCTCAGGCGGTACCGCATCAAAAATCGACATCGGTGTGTAAAGGATATCACCACATGGGCTCAGGAACACTTCAGAAAACCACTGTCAGTAACTACAGTTTGTCGCTACATCTGTAAGTGCAAGTTAAAACTCTACTATGCAAAGCCAAAGCCATTTATCAACAACACCCAGAAACACAAACTGGCTTGGCTGGGCCCGAGCTTCACTGGTTTTGGTTTTTGTACATTTTTCCACCCCTGTCCTTGCACGCTACACCGCTACAACAAAGATGACGGGGGGAGAAGACGCTGCCGAAGGTGAGCCACGTAAATAAGACCGCCCACAAAACGGCGCATCCTGAAGCGACTGTCAGAAAGCGGCTTGAAGATGATCTGGAAAACATCATCTATGCAACATTTTGACCAAAGAACCACCACCACATGTTATGTAGACCACAAGGAAGTCTTTTACGTTTAGAAAAATATAATAATAATATGACCCCTTTAATGCGCCTTATAATCCGGTGCGCCTTATATATGAAAACAGATCAAACATATTCATTGGTAGTGCGCCTTTTAATCCCTATGGTCCGGAAAATACGGTATATATATTTTTTAAATTTATTTTTAGAATTCTCCCTTCACTTTCAGTCTTGTTTTGTATATTCCGGAGAACCATCGTCTTCTACAGTAGACATTTAATTTTAGTCCGTTTGTTTTGTCAGAGTTACAGGACGTTCTGCAAAAAAAAAAAAATATTCAAAGATCATCTTTACGACAGCACTCCGGTGTTTTAAGAATCTGTTCCGGTTTTTTTTGAGCGGAACAACGGAGCATCATTTGAATAGCCCGAATAATGAAAAAGAGAGGACCTAAATGGAACTTTGAGAACCACCACTAATAAATAAGTTGCATAAATGACTGCTGAACAAGCTACAGAGACAGTTTAGTTACATAAATCACATTACAATAAAAAATAACTGCTAAATAGGAAAGGACTTAAAGGGGTTCCTTGAGGAACGCCTAAGTCGTGTAAATCTCAAGTTTGCATCCCAAATTGTTCTTTCTTTGTTTGCTAATAAAGTGTATTCCTGGTCATGTCACCCCCTCCCGGGCAGAAGGGCAACGCGGCAGTGCGGCTGATTCCTTCTTTCTCGGTTTGGGTGCGGGCCAAGTCAGGATAGTACAACCTCACCATGTAAGGAGATGTTCATGTGTAAGTGAGTGGGAAGACAACGGATGTATACCATAAATAGGTTGACGTTAATATAAACATGGAATCTCTCCTCCAGGATAGAGCTATCCCTTTTGCATTCCTAAGCCTGGTTGTATTGCTTCTTCTTGTGAGGGAGCTAATTCCAGTCCACGTATGACTGTCCAACCCAAGGCTCCTTAATTTATTATGGACTCCACCATTATTTACTAAAACATGGTGGTTCGCTATCTCCAAGTTGAATATAAACATTCACCATATGTAGGACATAATATGAGTTAATTAATTCACTTCACTAGCCAGGTTAAAATGTCTACCAATGTGTTTACAGTGGCCCAAGATCCTCTATATAACAGGAGCACTAGTGTTTTTAGGTGTTCGCTGCAAAAACGTTTGTCTCCCAAAGTGAACTCGGGAGCCGGTATGTTGTCATTCCTGGGTGGGATTTGGCCCCTTGCCCCGCCAGTTAATTAGCCCTGTTCAATTGCATTGTGTCTTGGAAGGAATAAAATGGTTACTGAAATGTGAGGAGTGAAGTCACTGTACTGTACCTGCGCATATAACAACCGACCTTCTCGGGCTGATTTGCAATACAAATGTTTGCCGAGTGCACATCCAGCAATTTCTTATGGGCCCCTGACAAAACCAAATGTCTTCAAATGTCTTCAAGTTGACATCTTGGCACGTGGGATAAAGCATCTTTGCAATGCAAATAAGTTGCACATTTGCAAGGCTACCCACTGCAAAAAGTCAGTGTTCAAAAACAAGAAAAAAAATACAAAAATGAGGGGTATTTTACTTGAATTAAGCAAAATTATCTGCCAATAGAACGAGAAAATTTGGCTTGTCAAGACTTTCCAAAACAAGTAAAATTAGCTAACCTCAATGAACCCAAAAATACCTTAAAATTAGTATATTCTCACTAATAACAACTGTACTACTATATGAGTACATATTTTCTATTGTTTCATTGAAAATAAAACAGCAAAGTCCATTTGGCTGTCATCTGTTTTAATTATGAGACACAATTGTGTCAAAGTCATGATTTTTTATTTTTACATGCTTGAAGTAAGAAATGATTACTTTAAAAAAGTAGTTTTATACTTGTGAGTGTTGATGACACAGCTTTGCAACAGTTGATATTCTAGTTTCAAGCATGTTTTACTCAATATAGGTCATCAAATCTCAGCAACAAGCTGTAATATCTTACTGAGATCATTTAGGACCAAAACACTTAAAACAAGTAAAACACTAACATAAAATCTTAAGTATGGCCGTGCAAATCCCGGGATGGCCAAAATGTCCGTAACACACCCAGCCGAGTCCCAAAATTTTTCAAAATACCTACCCAAGTTTGAGTCCCACAAGTCCCACCGCCGGCCGGTGAAGTTGGCACGTTGTGTAAATGGTAAATAAAAACAGAATACGATGATTTGAAAGTCCTTTTCAACTTATATTCAATTGAATAGACTGCAAAGACAAGATATTTAATGTTCACACTGAGAAACTTTTTTATTTTTTTCAAATAATCATTAACTTTGAATTTAATGGCAGCAACACATCGCAAAAAAGTTGGCACAGGGGCATTTTTACCACTGTGTTACATGGCCTTTCTTTTTAACAACACTCGGTTAACTCAGCTTAAGTTGCTCAACAGTCCGGGGGTCTCCGTTGTGGTATTTTAGGCTTCATAATGCGCCACACATTTTCAATGGGAGACAGGTCTGGACTACAGGCAGGCCAGTCTAGTACCCGCACTCTTTTACTATGAAGCCACGCTGTTGTAACACGTGGCTTGGCATTATCTTGCTAAAAATAAGCAGGGGTGTCCATGATAACATTGGCAACATATAACCTGTATGTACCTTTCAGCATTAATGGTGCCTTCACAGATGTGTAAGTTACCCATGCTTTGGGCACTAATACACCCCCATACCATCACAGATGCTGGCTTTTCAACTTTGCGCCTATAACAATCCGGATGGTTCTTTTCCTCTTTGGTCCGGAGGACACGACGTCCACAGTTTCCAAAAACAATTTGAAATGTGGACTCGTCAAACCACAGAACACTTTTCCACTTTAAAGCTCGGGGCCAGTGAAGCCGACGGCGTTTCTGGGTGTTGTTGATAAATGGCTTTGGCTTTGCATAGTAGAGTTTTAACTTGCACTTACAGATGTAGCGACAAACTGTAGTTACTGACAGTTTTTTTCTGAAGTGTTCCTGAGCCCATGTGGTGATATCCTTTACACACTGATGTCGCTTTTTGATGCAGTACCGCCTGAGGGATCCAAGGTCCGTAATATCATCGCTTACGTGCAGTGATTTCTCCAGATTCTCTGAACCTTTTGATGATATTACAGACCGTAGATGGTGAAATCCCTAAATTCCTTGCAATAGCTGGTTGAGAAATGTTGTTCTTAAACTGTTGGGACAATTTGCTCCCGCATTTGTTCACAAAGTGGTGACCCTCGCCCCATCCTTGTTTGTGAATGACGGAAGCTGCTTTTATACCCAATCATGGCACCCACCTGTTCCCAATTAGCCTGTTCACCTGTGGGGTGTTCCAAATAAGTGTTTGATGAGCATCCCTCAACTTTCTCAGTATTTTTTGCCACTTGTGCCAGCTTTTTTTGAAACATGTTGCAGGCATCAAATTCCAAATGAGCTAATATTTGCAAAAAAAATAACAAAGTTTACCAGTTCGAACATTAAATATCTTGTCTTTGCAGTCTATTGAACTGAATATAAGTTGAAAAGGATTTGCAAATCATTGTATTCTGTTTTTATTTACCATTTACACAACGTGCCAACTCCACTGGTTTTGGGTTTTGTACAACGAAATTCTATTTTCAGTGCAAACCCGTTTAAGATCCCGTAAAGGTAGGAAAAAGGGTAAAAAATGGGGGAGGAGGAGAATAAATGCAAGTCCCAAAGTAAACTCCCGTGGGGGCATGGGGGCTCAGTTTGAGACCAGGAAAAAAAAACCTGAACAATGCACATAACGTACATATTACGACACACAACTTGAGTCTTGTTCTTTAACTTCGGTATTTGTCGGGTGTTGTCGCGATAACACAACCCGTCAGTCCGACAAAAGTCAACAACCAGCAGGTGTGTGTCTGTGAAAGACGGAGAAGGAATTTGTAGCATCTTTGCTGTTGACGACCTCTGCTCTGGAATGTTCATAATTACTTTGTGTGAACACAAAACACAATAGCAACCGCAGGAACCTTTTAGTTCCACAAACTACCGTTAGCAGGAACTCAATGTTTGGTTTACAATTGGGCTATAGAGAGGGACACAACAAATTTTGCGTTTTAAGGTTTTTTTTCTCCCAGAAATGACCACTTCCTCATCGATTTCCTGTTTTGCGTTCAAGCCTGACCACGAGTCCTGAACACACCTCCGCTTCCCCATTCGTTGAAAATGTCAATTTTTGTACTAAATTAAGAGTGAAGCACATTTTTAGCAAGTTGATTTGTATTGAGAAATGTCGCTTCGGATGTAGCACTTTCATGGTGATTTCAAAATAAAGGTATCCGTTTTAAAGCAGGTGGTGTCAAATTCATTTCAGCTCAGGGAACGCATGGAGATTTCAAAATCATGGCATTTAAAACTAAAAAATAAAGACAACTCCAGAAAAAATATGTTTTTTTTAAGAAATCTTTTGCCACTCCCCCCTCCCCCAGACTCTGCATCCAGTGGCCCCCCCAGGTAAATTGAGTTTGAGACCCCTGGTTTAAAGGGTTTTTCCTGCCATATGGTCAATTGTACAAACCATATGAGTTGGGAAATTATGTTAGACGTAAATATAAACGGAATACAATGATTTGCAAATCATTTTCAACCCATATTCAGTTGAATATGCTACAAAGACAACATATTTGATGTTCAAACTGATAAACTTTTTTTAACTTTAGAATTTGATGCCAGCAACACGTGACAAAGAAGTTGGGAAAGGTGGCAATAAATACTGATAAAGCTGAGGAATGCTCATCAAACACTTATTTGGAACATCCCACAGGTGAACAGGCAAATTGGGAACAGGTGGGTGCCATGATTGGGTATAAAAGTAGAATCCATGAAATGCTCAGTCATTCACAAACAAGGATGGGGCGAGGGTCACCACTTTGTCAACAAATGCATGAGCAAACTGTTGAACAGTTTAAGAAAAACCTTTCTCAACCAGCTATTGGAAGGAATTTAGGGATTTCACCATCTACGGTCCGTAATATCATCAAAGGGTTCAGAGAATCTGGAGAAATCACTGCACGTAAGCAGCTAAGCCCGTGACCTTCCATCCCTCAGGCTGTACTGCATCAACAAGCGACATCAGTGTGTAAAGGATATCACCACATGGGCTCAGGAACACTTCAGAAACCCACTGTCAGTAACTACAGTTGGTTGCTACATCTGTAAGTGCAAGTTAAAACTCTCCTATGCAAGGCGAAAACCGTTTATCAACAACACCCAGAAACGCTGTCGGCTTCGCTGGGCCTGAGCTCATCTAAGATGGACTGATACAAAGTGGAAAAGTGTTCTGTGGTCTGACGAGTCCACATTTCACATTGTTTTTGGAAACTGTGGACGTCGTGTCCTCTGAACCAAAGAGGAAAAGAACCATCCGGATTGTTCTAGGCGCAAAGTTGAAAAGCCAGCATCTGTGATGGTATGGGGGTGCATTAGTGTCCAAGACATGGGTCACTTACACATCTGTGAAGGCGCCATTAATGCTGAAAGGTACATACAGGTTTTGGAGCAACATATGTTGCCATCCAAGCAACGTTACCATGGACGCCCCTGCTTATTTCAGCAAGACAATGCCAAGCCACGTGTTACATCAACGTGGCTTCATAGTAAAAGAGTGCGGGTACTAGACTGGCCTGCCTGTAGTCCAGACCTGTCTCCCATTGAAAATGTGTGGCGCATTATGAAGCCTAAAATAGCACAACGGAGACCCCCGGACTGTTGAGCAACTTAAGCTGTACATCAAGCAAGAATGGGAAAGAATTCCACCTGAGAAGCTTCAAAAATGTGTCTCCTCAGTTCCCAAACGTTTACTGAGTGTTGTTAAAAGGAAAGGCCATGTAACACAGTGGTGAACATGCCCTTTCCCAACTACTTTGGCACGTGTTGCAGCCATGAAATTCTAAGTTAATTATTATTTGCAAAAAAACATCAAATATGTTGTCTTTGTAGTGCATTCAATTGAATATGGGTTGAAAAGGATTTGCAAATCATTGTATTCCGTTTATATTTACATCTAACACAATTACCCAACTCATATGGAAACGGGGTTTGTACTTCTGCTCTCGCACCCCTCCCGGCGTCCCAGCGAGGAGACTCCAGGTTGCTGTACCAACAGACAGCTTCAATGGATCCTTGGCCTCCATAACGCATTAGTTTAGTTGGACGCTTTCCTCTCATTTCCACTAATCACACCGGGCTTGACAATCAGGCCAAAATGAGTTTGCTCATTTGGCGTCAACGGTTTTCAGGGGAGTTCCAATCTGCGGTTGCCACGGGCAACCAAACAAAAGAAAAAATATGCTTGACGCCTCTTTTGAGGCTGATTTGTCTGGATGGGACGTAAACAGAAGCGTCATTAAGAGCCCCGAAGAGCTAACCTGGTTTCATAAGCAAACCAGGTTGGAACGCCAGATTTAGTCCCCCCCCCCAGCGTCCATGGCAACCAGTGTGTCCACAGAGAACGACTGCATATCTAGGACGTCCCGTCCTCCCCCCCACACCCTCGCTTCTCCTCGGAATCCTCCCATCCACCGTGCAACCTTTGGCGGAGACACCTGATGCCGTGCGGTGGCACCTGCTGGCTGCGTGGCAATAGCATGGGGGAGTGTGGTGAGAGAAGGCCACATTAGAAGGCACCTACGGCGGGCATGAATTATTCTCCGCACAATGACTGCTGAATATTGCGTGAGAGGGAGAGAGAGTCGGCGGCGCCATCTGCTTCATTGTCTGCGCTCACTTCACGTGTCACAAACACCAGGCAGCCTGGAAGGAACCCTACTGGAGTCTTGCTAAATCACCACGTGACCACTGCACTGCAAAAAGTCAGTGTTCAAAAACAAGAAAAAAATTTTACAAAAATGAGGGGTATTTTATTTGAACTAAGCAAAATTATCTGCCAATAGAACAAGAAAATTTGGCTGGTCAAGACTTTCCAAAACAAGTCAAATTAGCTAACCTCAATTAACCCAAAAATACCTTAAAATGAGTATATTCTCACTAATAACAAGTGCACTTTTCTTGGTAGAAAAAAATTAGACCTTTTTGCTCAATATGTTGGAAAATATTCTTAAATGAAGTAAATGATACACTGTAAAAAAAAAAAAAAATCCTTATTTTTATGGTTAATTTACTCTAAATTTCTACTGTAATTTTTCTATTTTTTTTAAATAGTTTATAAAACTGTAAAATTGAAGACATTATCTGTAAATAAACAATCCGCCTGTAATTTTAAGTAATATGCCAGTAATGACAAACTATGTATATTTCTATTTTTTTACAGAAAAATACCAAATTAATTATACATAGCATTTTCTGTTTTCTTAAATTACTTTCAAATTGATGTAAAATTACAGTAATTATCTTTCATTAAATATGTAGCTTGTTATATAAAAGTCTATGTCCATACTAACAATCTAACACAGGGGTGTCAAACTCAAATACAGAGTGGGCCAAAATTTAAAACTGCACTGCAAAAAGTCAGTGTTCAAAAACAAAAAAACAAAAATACAAAATTGAGGGGTATTTTATTTGAACTAAGAAAAATTATCTTCCAATAGAACAAAAAAATTTGGCTGGTCAAGACTTTCCAAAACAAGTAAAATTAGCTAACCTCAATGAAATACCTTAAAATAAGTATATTCTCACTAATAACAAGTGCACTTTTCTTGGTAGAAAAAAAAAAATTAGACCTTTTTGCTCAATATGTTGAAAAATATTCTTAAATGAAGTAAATGATACACTGTAAAAAAAAAAAAATCCTATTTTTATGGTTAATTTACTCTAAATTTCTACTGTAATTTTTCCATTTTTTTAAAAATAGTTTACAAAACTGTAGAATTGAAGACATTATCTGTAAATAAACAATCCGCCTGTTATTTTAAGTAATATGTCAGTAATGACAAACTATGTATATTTCTATTTTTTTACAGAAAAATACCAAATTAATTATACATAGCATTTTCTGTTTTCTTAAATTACTTTCAAATTGATGTAAAATTACAGTAATTATCTTTCATTAAATATGTAGCTTGTTATATAAAAGTCTATGTCCACACTAACAATCTAACACAGGGGTGTCAAACTCAAATACAGAGTGGGCCAAAATGTAAAACTGCACTGCAAAAAGTCAGTGTTCAAAAACAAGAAAAAAATTACAAAAATGAGGGGTATTTTATTTGAACTAAGCTAAATTATCTGCCAATAGAACAAGAAAATGTGGCTGGTGAAGACTTTCCAAAACAAGTAAAATTAGCTAACCTCAATGAAATACCTTAAAATAAGTATATTCTCACTAATAAAAAGTGCACTTTTCTTGGTAGAAAAAAAAATTAGACCTTTTTGCTCAATATGTTGAAAAATATTCTTAAATGAAGTAAATGATACACTGTAAAAAAAAAAATCCTATTTTTATGGTTAATTTACTCTAAATTTCTACTGTAATTTTCTATTTTTTCTAAATAGTTTACAAAACTGTAAAATTGAAGACATTATCTGTAAATAAACAATCCGCCTGTAATTTTAAGTAATATGCCAGTAATGACAAACTATGTATATTTCTATTTTTTTACAGAAAAATACCAAATGAATTATACATAGCATTTTCTGTTTTCTTAAATTACTTTCAAATTCATGTAAAATTACAGTAATTATCTTTCATTAAATATGTAGCTTGTTATATAAAAGTCGATGTCCATACTAACAATCTAACACAGGGGTGTCAAACTCAAATACAGACTGGGCCAAAATTTAAAACTGCACTGCAAAAAGTCAGTGTTCAAAAACAAGAAAAAAAATTACAAAAATGAGGGGTATTTTATTTGAACAAAGCAAAATCATCTTCCAATAGAACAAAAAAATGTGGCTGGTCAAGACTTTCCAAAACAAGTAAAATTAGCTAACCTCAACGAAATACCTTAAAATAAGTATATTCTCACTAATAGCAAGTGCACTTTTCTTGGTAGAAAAAAAAAATTAGACCTTTTTGCTCAATATGTTGAAAAATATTCTTAAATGAAGTAAATGATGCACTGTAAAAAAAAAAAAATCCTTATTTTTATGGTTAATTTACTCTAAATTTCTACTGTAATTTTTCCATTTTTTTAAAATAGTTTACAAAACTGTAAAATTGAAGACATTAACTGTAAATAAACAATCCGCCTGTAATTTTAAGTAATATGCCAGTAATGACAAACTATGTATATTTCTATTTTTTTACAGAAAAATACCAAATTAATTATACATAGCATTTTCTGTTTTCTTAAATTACTTTCAAATTCATGTAAAATTACAGTAATTATCTTTCATTAAATATGTAGCTTGTTATATAAAAGTCTATGTCCATACTAACAATCTAACACAGGGGTGTCAAACTCAAATACAGAGTGGGCCAAAATTTAAAACTGCACTGCAAAAAGTCAGTGTTCAAAAACAAGAAAAAAATTACAAAAATGAGGGGTATTTTATTTGAACTAAGCTAAATTATCTGCCAATAGAACAAGAAAATGTGGCTGGTGAAGACTTTCCAAAACAAGTAAAATTAGCTAACCTCAATGAAATACCTTAAAATAAGTATATTCTCACTAATAAAAAGTGCACTTTTCTTGGTAGAAAAAAAAATTAGACCTTTTTGCTCAATATGTTGAAAAATATTCTTAAATGAAGTAAATGATACACTGTAAAAAAAAAATCCTATTTTTATGGTTAACTTACTCTAAATTTGTACTGTAATTTTCTATTTTTTTTAAATAGTTTACAAAACTGTAAAATTGAAGACATTATCTGTAAATAAACAATCCGCCTGTAATTTTAAGTAATATGCCAGTAATGACAAACTATGTATATTTCTATTTTTTTACAGAAAAATACCAAATGAATTATACATATCATTTTATGTTTTCTTAAATTACTTTCAAATTCATGTAAAATTACAGTAATTATCTTTCATTAAATATGTAGCTTGTTATATAAAAGTCGATGTCCATACTAACAATCTAACACAGGGGTGTCAAACTCAAATACAGACTGGGCCAAAATTTAAAACTGTACTGCAAAAAGTCAGTGTTCAAAAACAAGAAAAAAAATTACAAAAATGAGGGGTATTTTATTTGAACAAAGCAAAATTATCTTCCAATAGAACAAAAAAATTTGGCTGGTCAAGACTTTCCAAAACAAGTAAAATTAGCTAACCTCAATGAAATACCTTAAAATAAGTATATTCTCACTAATAAAAAGTGTACTT
The DNA here is from genome assembly GCF_033978785.1 of Entelurus aequoreus. Taxonomy (NCBI): domain Eukaryota; kingdom Metazoa; phylum Chordata; class Actinopteri; order Syngnathiformes; family Syngnathidae; genus Entelurus; species Entelurus aequoreus. The sequence goes on along the minus strand of NC_084753.1, from coordinate 28,300,828 downwards.
TTCTTGGTAGAAAAAAAAAAATTAGACCTTTTTGCTCAATATGTTGAAAAATATTCTTAAATGAAGTAAATGATACACTGTAAAAAAAAAAAAAAAATCCTATTTTTATGGTTAATTTACTCTAAATTTCTACTGTAATTTTTCCATTTTTAAAAAAATTGTTTACAAAACTGTAGAATTGAAGACATTATCTGTAAATAAACAATCCGCCTGTTATTTTAAGTAATATGCCAGTAATGACAAACTATGTATATTTCTATTTTTTTACAGAAAAATACCAAATTAATTATACATAGCATTTTCTGTTTTCTTAAATTACTTTCAAATTCATGTAAAATTACAGTAATTATCTTTCATTAAATATGTAGCTTGTTATATAAAAGTCTATGTCCATACTAACAATCTAACACAGGGGTGTCAAACTCAAATACAGACTGGGCCAAAATTTAAAACTGCACTGCAAAAAGTCAGTGTTCAAAAACAAGAAAAAAAATTACAAAAATGAGGGGTATTTTATTTGAACTAAGCAAAATTATCTTCCAATAGAACAAAAAAATTTGGCTGGTCAAGACTTTCCAAAACAAGTAAAATTAGCTAACCTCAATGAAATACCTTAAAATAAGTATATTCTCACTAATAACAAGTGCACTTTTCTTGGTAGAAAAAAAAAATTAGACCTTTTTGCTCAATATGTTGAAAAATATTCTTAAATTAAGTAAATGATACACTGTAAAAATACAAATAAAAATCCTATTTTTATGGTTAATTTACTCTAAATTTCTACTGTAATTTTTCCATTTTTTAAAAAATAGTTTACAAAACTGTAGAATTGAAGACATTATCTGTAAATAAACAATCCGCCTGTAATTTTAAGTAATATGCCAGTAATGACAAACTATGTATATTTCAATTTTTTTACAGAAAAATACCAAATGAATTATACATATCATTTTCTGTTTTCTTAAATTACTTTCAAATTCATGTAAAATTACAGTAATTATCTTTCATTAAATATGTAGCTTGTTATATAAAAGTCGATGTCCATACTAACAATCTAACACAGGGGTGTCAAACTCAAATACAGACTGGGCCAAAATTTAAAACTGCACTGCAAAAAGTCAGTGTTCAAAAACAAGAAAAAAAATTACAAAAATGAGGGGTATTTTATTTGAACTAAGCTAAATTATCTGCCAATAGAACAAGAAAATGTGGCTGGTGAAGACTTTCCAAAACAAGTAAAATTAGCTAACCTCAATGAAATACCTTAAAATAAGTATATTCTCACTAATAAAAAGTGTACTTTTCTTGGTAGAAAAAAAATTAGACCTTTTTGCTCAATATGTTGAAAAATATTCTTAAATGAAGTAAATGATACACTGTAAAAAAAAAAAAAATCCTTATTTTTATGGTTAATTTACTCTAAATTTCTACTGTAATTTTTCTATTTTTTTAAAATAGTTTATAAAACTGTAGAATTGAAGACATTATCTGTAAATAAACAATCCGCCTGTTATTTTAAGTAATATGCCAGTAATGACAAACTATGTATATTTCTATTTTTTTACAGAAAAATACCAAATTAATTATACATAGCATTTTCTGTTTTCTTAAATTACTTTCAAATTCATGTAAAATTACAGTAATTATCTTTCATTAAATATGTAGCTTGTTATATAAAAGTCGATGTCCATACTAACAATCTGACACAGGGGTGTCAAACTCAAATACAGACTGGGCCAAAATTTAAAACTGCACTGCAAAAAGTCAGTGTTCAAAAACAAGAAAAAAAATTACAAAAATTAGGGGTATTTTATTTGAACTAAGCTAAATTATCTTCCAATAGAACAAAAAAATTTGGCTGGTCAAGACTTTCCAAAACAAGTAAAATTAGCTAACCTCAATGAAATACCTTAAAATAAGTATATTCTCACTAATAACAAGTGCACTTTTCTTGGTAGAAAAAAAAAATAGACCTTTTTGCTCAATATGTTGAAAAATATTCTTAAATGAAGTAAATGATACACTGTAAAAAAAAAATCCTATTTTTATGGTTAATTTACTCTAAATTTCTACTGTAATTTTCAATTTTTTTTAAATAGTTTACAAAACTGTAAAATTGAAGACATTATCTGTAAATAAACAATCCGCCTGTAATTTTAAGTAATATGCCAGTAATGACAAACTATGTATATTTCTATTTTTTTACAGAAAAATACCAAATGAATTATACATATCATTTTCTGTTTTCTTAAATTACTTTCAAATTCATGTAAAATTACAGTAATTATCTTTCATTAAATATGTAGCTTGTTATATAAAAGTCGATGTCCATACTAACAATCTAACACAGGGGTGTCAAACTCAAATACAGAGTGGGCCAAAATTTAAAACTGCACTGCAAAAAGTCAGTGTTCAAAAACAAGAAAAAAAATTACAAAAATGAGGGGTATTTTATTTGAACTAAGCAAAATTATCTTCCAATAGAACAAAAAAATGTGGCTGGTCAAGACTTTCCAAAACAAGTAAAATTAGCTAACCTCAATGAAATACCTTAAAATAAGTATATTTTCACTAATAACAAGTGCACTTTTCTTGGTAGAAAAAAAAAAATTAGACCTTTTTGCTCAATATGTTGAAAAATATTCTTAAATGAAGTAAATGATACACTGTAAAAAAAAAAAAAAATCCTATTTTTATGGTTAATTTACTCTAAATTTCTACTGTAATTTTTACATTTTTTTAAAAATAGTTTACAAAACTGTAGAATTGAAGACATTATCTGTAAATAAACAATCCGCCTGTTATTTTAAGTAATATGCCAGTAATGACAAACTATGTATATTTCTATTTTTTTACAGAAAAATACCAAATTAATTATACATAGCATTTTCTGTTTTCTTAAATTACTTTCAAATTCATGTAAAATTACAGTAATTCTTTTTCATTAAATATGTAGCTTGTTATATAAAAGTCTATGTCCATACTAACAATCTAACACAGGGGTGTCAAACTCAAATACAGAGTGGGCCAACATTTAAAACTGCACTGCAAAAAGTTAGTGTTCAAAAACAAGAAAAAAAATTACGAACTAAGCAAAATTATCTGCCAATAGAACAAAAAAAATTGGCTTGTCAAGACTTTCCAAAACAAGTCAAATTAGCTAACCTAAATGAACCCAAAAATACCTTAAAATAAGTATATTCTCACTAATAACAAGTGCACTTTTCTTGGTAGAAAAAAAAAATTAGACCTTTTTGCTCAATATGTTGAAAAATATTCTTAAATGAAGTAAATGATACACTGTAAAAAAAAAATCCTATTTTTATGGTTAATTTACTATTTTTTTTAAATAGTTTACAAAACTGTACAATTGAAGACATTATCTGTAAATATGATGTCAGTAAGATATTACAGCTTGTTGCTGAGATTTGATGACCTATATTGAGTAAAACATGCTTGAAACTAGGATATCAACTGTTGCAAAGCTGTGTCATCAACACTCACAAGTATAAAACTACTTTTTTAAAGCAATAATTTATTACTTCAAGCATGAAAAAAAAAATCATGATGCCGAGCGCATATCATTATGTCAAGATAATGGCACTAGCATTTACTTCATTTAAGAATATTTTTCAACATATTGAGCAAAAAGGTCTCTTTTTTTCTACCAAGAAAAGTGCACTTGTTATTAGTGAGAATATACTTATTTTAAGGTATTTTTGGGTTCATTGAGGTTATCAATCAATCAATCAATGTTTATTTATATAGCCCTAAATCACAAGTGTCTCAAAGGGCTGCACAAGCCACAACGACATCCTCGGTTCAGAGCCCACATAAGGGCAAGGAAAAACTCACAAACCAGTGGGATGTCAATGTGAATGACTATGAGAAACCTTGGAGAGGACCGCAGATGTGGGTGACCCCCCCCCCCCCACCCCTCTAGGGGAGACCGGATGCAATGGACGTCGAGTGAATCTGACATAATATTTTGAAAGTCCAGTCTATTTTGGATCTAATATAATAGTGAGAGTCCAGTCCATAGTGGATCTAACATAGTAGTGAGAGTCCAGTCCATAGTGGATCTAACATAATAGTGAGAGTCCAGTCCATAGTGGATCTAACCTAATAATGAGAGTCCAGTCCATAGTGGATCTAACATAATAGTGTGAGAGTCCAGTCCATAGTGGATCTAACATAATAGTGAGAGTCCAGTCCATAGTGGATCTAACATAATAGTGAGAGTCCAGTCCATAGTGGGGCCAGCAGGAGACCATCCCGAGCAGAGACGGGTCAGCAGCGCAGAGATGTCCCCAACCGATGCACAGGCGAGCGGTCCACCCCGGGTCCCGACTCTGGACAGCCAGCACTTCATCCATGGCCACCGGACCTGTGTCCCCCCCTCCACAAGGGAGAGGGGGGCAGAGAAGAAAATAAAATAAATGGCAGATCAACTGGTCTAAAAAGGGGGTCTATTTAAAGGCCTACTGAAAGCCACTACTACCGACCACGCAGTCTGATAGTTTATATATCAATGATGAAATCTTAACATTGCAACACATGCCAATACGGCCGGGTTAACTTATAAAGTGCAATTTTAAGTTTCCCGCTAAACTTCCGGTTGAAAACGGCTTTGGGTGATGACGTATGCTCGTGACGTAGCCAGTGAAACAGGAGTATCGGTAGCCCATTGAAGCTAATACAAAATAGTTCTGTTTTCATCTCATAATTCCACAGTATTCTGGACATCTGTGTTGGTGAATCTTTTGCAATTTGTTTAATGAACAATGGAGACTGCAAAGAAGAAAGTTGTAGGTGTGATCGGTGTATTAGCGGCTGGCTGCAGCAACACAACAAGGAGTACTTATTTGGATAGCAGACGCACTAGCCGATGCTAGCTGCCAACCGCATCTGTGATCGGGTGAAGTCCTTCGTCGCACCGTCGATCGCTGGAACGCAGGTGAGCACGGGTGTTGATGAGCAGATGAGGGCTGGCTGGCGTAGGTGGAGCGCTAATGTTTTTATCATAGCTCTGTGAGGTCCGGTTGCTAAGTTGCTAAGTTAGCTTCAGCGTCGTTAGCAACAGCATTGTTAAGCTTTGCCAGGCTGAGAATTATTAACCGTGTAGTTACATGTCCATGGTTTAATAGTATTGTTGATCTTCTGTCTATCCTTCCAGTCAGGGATTTATTTATTTTGTTTCTATTTGCATTTGAGCCAGATGCTATCACGTTAGCTCCGTAGCTAAAGAGCTTCGTCGATGTATTGTCGGGGAGATAAAAGTCACTGTGAATGTCCATTTCGCGTTCTCGACTCTCATTTTCAAGAGGATATAGTATCCGAGGTGGTTTAAAATACAAATCCGTGATCCACAATAGAAAAAGGAGAGAGTGTGGAATCCAATGAGCCAGCTTGTACCTAAGTTACGGTCAGAGCGAAAAAAGATATGTCTTGCACTGCATTCTAGTCCTTAACTCTAACGTTCCTCATCCACGAATCTTTCATCCTTGCTCAAATTAATGGGGTAATCGTCGCTTTCTCGGTCCGAATCGCTCTAGCTGAAAACAATAGGAAAATATGAGGAGGCGAACTACTGACGACGTCACGCTACTTCCGGTATAGGCAAGGCTTTTTTTTATCAGAGACCAAAAGTTGTGAACTTTATCGTCGTTGTTCTCTACTAAAGTCTTTCAGCAAAAATATGGCAATATCGCAAAATGATCAAGTATGACACATAGAATGGATCTGCTATCCCCGTTTGAATAAAAAAAATTCATTTCAGTAGGCCTTTAAAAGCTAGATGCTAGAGTATACAAATGAGTTTTAAGATGGGACCTAAAAGCTTAGCTAAAATTACAAGCCGACTTTTCTTGTTCTATTGGCAGATAATTTTGCTTAGTTCAAATAAAATACCCCTAATTTTTTATTTATTTTTTCTTGTATTTGAACACTGAGTTTTTGCAGTGCAAGGAGATGCGGTGGAGATTTTTGTTTGTTTGTTTTGGCACAATATCAAGAAAATAATACAATGGAGTTTGTTTGTTGTGTCATTTTGTACGCTTCTGCACCATTTTTTTTCATTTTTTTTTTTTCAAACACACAAAAAAAATCTGCATCTGCAATGCAATATTGTCATCTGAAAAAGACAAAAGTAAAATTGAAAGAAAAAGGCTAAATGCCGGGTGCCCCAAAATACGCAAAATTTGTAGGTCTCATGTAACAAGCTGTGTACGCACTAAAAATACTTTGTGTTGCAATTCTATATTGCATAAAAGGTGTTACATATTATTGGAGAGCACAATAATGTGAATGTTGAGGGAAATGAGCGTTTCCATGGGCACAATGCCAGTAGTCCACGCAAAAAAAATCTCTTTAAAATAATAGTCTGCACTAGAGATGTCCGATAATGGCTTTTTTGCCGATATCCGATATCCCGATATTGTCCAACCCTTAATTACCGATTCCGATATCAACCGCTACCGATATATACAGCCGTGGAATGAACACATTATTATGCCTAATTTTGTTGTGATGCCCCGCTGGATGCATTAAACAATGTAACAAGGTTTTCCAAAATAAATCAACTCAAGTTATGGGGAAAAAAAATGCCAACATGGCACTGCCATATTTATTATTGAAGTCACAAAGTGCATTATTTTTTTTTAACATGCCTCAAAACAGCAGCTCGGAATTTGGGACATGCTCTCCCTGAGAGAGCATGAGGAGGTTTGAAAAATCCCTCCTTTTTGGGACCACCCTAATTTTGATAGATTGCACCACCAGGGGTGCAAATGAGACATTCTCTATTCTTTCTCTCTCTACACACACACACACACACACACACACACACACACACACACACACACACACACACACACACACACACACACACGCACGTTGTGTGTTTACATGCTCTAAAATACAAACTAGTGCATGGATTTGTTGAAACCAGCTTTGTAAAACACATGTAAAAACCTTATTTATGTTTTTGACTTTTTAAAGCTGGTATTGACATATCTATATAATATCTAGATAAGCTTCATAAATAATTCGTTTTCAGTTTGTAGTTTGTTTGTTTTTTACAAAAAAAGCCAACACATTCAATATAGAGTGACCAGATAAGAGTTACCATAACCATAGAACAGGAAATTTTCGGAAAGTGGTGCACACGTCTGTGTCCTGGCTGCTCAGTACAATATAGCCAAGGTTGATACTGATAATGATAGAACAGAATGTACACCAGAAAGTCAGCTTGTGTTTCAGTTTTTTTTTTTTTTTAAACACAACTTAAGGTTTGTTTTTTTTGTTTCAACATAATAGTAACACCGCTTAACTTCTTTTTACACTTAAAACATTGCCACAACTTTAGAGGAGACAATGTGACCCCTGGAGCAGATTAATCCTATTATTTGCCATTGGAAAAAACAATTTGTCCTAATCTTACACTGCCTTGAAGTAATGTTGACTTTGCTGTTTACTGTATGAGCACCTGTCTCTTAAGCTACTAAACTGAACATGAGCCAAAGCTGCCCTTTTTCCATCTCATTAGCAGCTCCCGACCCACCTGCAACTCTTTCCTCCACACCACTATCAGACGCTGACATTTCTGTAATGAAGGCGCTTCATTTTCATAACAGGATGAACACATAACTGCTCTTCCATAAGCAAGATGGCAACATAATGGAAGAATTACTTCTGCATCATTTTGTGTCCCACACCACAATTTGTATGTATATATATATATACACATCGGTATATATATATATATATATATATATATATATATATATATATATATATATATATATATATACATTCACTGTACAAACATATATATAAACATACTGTACATACAAAAGCACATATAATCACGTTTCATCAAACATATATTAATGTTGTCCCCCCAGGGGAAACTGGGTAAAACACGTCACACTGACAAAGCTTAACCTATTGTTACCATACTTGTCAACCCTCCCGATTTTCCCGGGAGACTCCCGAATTTCAGCGCCCCTCCCGAAAATCTCCCGGGGCAACCATTCTCCCGAATTTCTCCCGATTTCCACCCGGACAACAGCCTGTCGTCACGTCCGCTTTTCCTCCACATAGACAGCGTCTATACGTCACATAATATATGCGGCTTTTGCACACTTAAGTGAATGCAAGGCATACTTGATCAACAGCCATACAGGTGACACTGAGGGTAGCCGTATAAACAACATTAACACTGTTACAAATATGCGCCACACTGTGAACCCACACCAAACAAGAATGACAAAAACTCATTTCGGGAGAACACCCGCACCGTAACACAACATAAACACAACAGAAGAAATAGCCAGAACCCCTTGCAGCACTACCTCTTCCGGGACGCTACAATATACACCCCCGCTACCACCTCAACCCCGCCCCCCTCCCCATACATCCCGAATTCGGAGGTCTCAAGGTTGGCAAGTATGATTTTTACTATAACAATCTACAAGGTTAATACAGTTCGCTTCTCTTTCCTCCCCTCCATTTATCTGCTTTCTTTTGTATTTGAAGTTATCATTACATATACGTATTGCTACATTTGAAACAATTGTATTGTTGATAATGCCTGGGTCACACCAACGGTGCTTGCCGCGCTTTAAAGCGGCGAGCAAAGCGTCGTCATTTTTGTCGATTTTTCCACGAATATCCCGATCTCCGAAGTAATGTTATGCTTTGTTACGCTCTGATACGAATTAGTTGCCGCTTTGGGGGGACGTATTACCGTTCCTCACGATTTGATGCCGCTTTGATCCCGCTTTGATCCGCTTTAAATCACGCTTTGATACGTTTTATTACGCTTTATTGAACTTTATTATGCTTTGATGCGATCCTGACGCTTTAAATCCGGCTCTGACACGATTATCAAGCTCTGTTGTGCATTGGAATTAATGTGTCATGAACATTAATTTGTAATAATGACTTTGAAATGTGATATTGTTATGTAATTATGTGCAATTTGGAAGATGCTGTGATTATTATTTTGTGAATTTGATGAATAAATTGCGTGCGCACACATAATATAATAAAAAAGAGAAATATGATAAACAAATAAGTAAAAAAAATGTGAAAAACTCAGTATACTAAGTTTTCCCCACATTTTTTTAGATGTATCTATTCATTTGATTTCTCTTTTTGTTTTATTATATACAGGATAAAACACATAATGTAATAAAAAAAGAGAAATATGATAAACAAATAAGTAAAAAAAAAAGTGAAAAACTCATACTGTTTTCCACACATTTTTTATATTCATTTGTTTTTTCAATTTCTCTTTTTTTCCCGTTATATTATGTTTATTATTTATTATGTTTTATATCAATTTATTTTTTCAATTCCTCTTCTTTTTTTGTTATATTGTGTTTATTATTTATTATTTATTATAAATGATAAATGGGTTATACTTGTATAGCGCTTTTCTACCTTCAAGGTACTCAAAGCGCTTTGACAGTATTTCCACATTCATCCATTCACACACACATTCACACACTGATGGCGGGAGCTGCCATGCAAGGCGCTAACCAGCAGCCATCAGGAGCAAGGGTGAAGTGTCTTGCCCAAGGACACAACGGACGTGACTAGGAAGATAGAAGGTGGGGATTGAACCCCAGTTACCAGCAACACTCTACCAACTTGTTTTATATTCATTTTTTTTTCAATTTCTCTTTTTTTTCCTCGTTATATTATGTTTATTATTTATTATTTATTATGTTTTACATTCATTTGTTTTTTCAATTCCTCTTTTTTTCCCGTTATATTATGTTTATTATTTATTATTTATTATGTTTTATATTCATTTGTTTTTTCAATTTCTCTTTTTTTCCGTTATATTATGTTTATTATTTATTATGTTTTATATTCATTTGTTTTTTTCAATTTCTCTTCTTTTTTTGTTATATTATGTTTATTATGTATTATTTATTATGTTTTATATTCATTTATTTTTTCAATTCCTCTTCTTTTTTCGTTATATTATGTTTATTATTTATTATTTATTATGTTTTACAGTCATTTGTTTTTTCAATTTCTATTTTTTTCCCGTTATATTATGTTTATTATTTATTATTTATTATGTTTTATATTCATTTGTTTTTTCAATTTCTCTTTTTTTCCGTTATATTATGTTTATTATTTATTATTTATTATGTTTTATATTCATTTGTTTTTTTCAATTTCTCTTCTTTTTTTGTTATATTATGTTTATTATTTATTATTTATTATGTTTTATATTCATTTATTTTTTCAATTCCTCTTCTTTTTTCGTTATGTTATGTTTATTATTAATTATTTATTATGTTTTATATTAATTTATTTTTTCAATTTCTCTTTTTTTTCCGTTATATTATGTTTATTATTTATTATGTTTTATAATCATTTCTTTTTTCAATTTCTTTTCTTTTTTCGTTATATTATGTTTATTATTTATTATGTTTTATATTCATTTATTTTTTCAATTTCTCTTTTTTTTCCGTTATATAATGTTTATTATTTATTATTTATTATGTTTTATATTCATTTATTTTTTCAATTTCTCTTTTTTTTCCCGTTATATTATGTTTATTATTTATTATTTATTATGTTTTATATCTTCATCTCTTTTATTTCTTTGTCATCTTAATAAATATCTATCTTTCATTTCTTATGCTAGTTGACAATAATAAAAGGCATTTCTTTTATTTTTTATATTCAATGTCACTAGTCAATATCACAGTCACTTCCTATTTGTAGTTGTAGACTGGGGTCCGCGCTTTGAACCAAGATCTGTTAAGCTTTCCTACGCTTTGAGTCGAGCTTTGCTGAGCTTTGTCAGGCTTTGTCAGGCTTTGATACGCTCTCGGCGCTTTATTCCATCCTTGACAGAGCGCCGAATTTTTTTAAACCGTTTAAAATTTTTTGCCGAACTTGCCGCATGTCCCGCTTCACTACAAGCTTTCCCACGATCCATTACGACCCTCACGCTTTAAAGCGCCGTCAAAGCGCCGTTGGTGTGAACCTAGCATAATAGAGGTAAATTATTGGTATAGTTCATTATCAATAGTGCTATTTCTATTGGTATTTGTATTGCTCCATTTGTAGTGTAATAATGCTCATTGTCATTTCTGTGTTATTAATATTTACTTCTTTGCTATCAGTTTTACTATCATATTTGTAGATATCCTATTTGCTGATGCTGTTCTGTTGTTGTTGTTGGAAATAATTCAATTCCCAATCATGCCCACTGTAGTGCACCAGTTGCCTGGAGTTTTAACAATCCCAGTGATTTAATTGATGTCTAGAAATTGTATTTACAGTTTGAAATAATAATTCTGCCTATTCAGAGTTGTTGATTCTGCATGCAACTGGTAGAAAGACTACGACCAGCGACGTTGGATTCTCTTTATCTGAGCAGCAGTCAGTGGTAATAATTCATTAGACAGGCCTGCTGTAATGAGCCAGTGCAGACAAAGCACCCAGTTTCCAGTGCGTCCCAGTCCTTCCCCCCTGAGAGCTGTGGTCATAATGACAGCGCTGTTTGTCGCTTGGGTTCTTGCTGAATCATTATCACATCAACCATAACCCTCCAATAAACACATCAGGTTTGGTCCATCAGACGCCTGTCCTTTTGTTCAAATATACAGTCAGATTTGACCCTCTGGGGAACACTTCATTTTATCGCCATAGAGTAGCGAAAGGACAAAAGGCTCCTCAGAGAGTTAAAGAGTATAAAACATTTTATTGACAAGCGATGAACATGCAGAGAAGCATGTTGCTGCAATTTGTCAATGTTGATGCAGCCTGCCGCTCCCAGCCAGCTGCAGGAAGGTGTTTGTTCTGACCAAACAAACAACTGTTTTCCTCAGATGCAACGAATTTGCATGCACAGACCTCCAAATGTTTTGCAAAGATTACTGGAAAGACTGATCCACCGCCCCCATCTCTCTCACACACACACACAAACACACACACACACACACACACACACACACACACACACACACACACACACACACACACACACACACACACACACACACACACACACAGATTCTTATACAAACCCCGTTTCCACATGAGTTGGGAAATTGTGTTAGATGTAAATATAAACGGAATACAATGATTTGCAAATCATTTTCAACCCATATTCAGTTGAATATGCTACAAAGACAACATATTTGATGTTCAAACTGATAAACATTTTTTTTTTTTTGCAATTAATCACTAACTTTAGAATTTGATTCCAGCAACACGTGACAAAGAAGTTGGGAAAGGTGGCAATAAATACTGATAAAGTTGAGGAATGCTCATCAAACACTTATTTGGAACATCCCACAGGTGAACAGGCAAATTGGGAACAGGTGGGTGCCATGATTGGGTATAAAAGTAGATTCCATGAAATGCTCAGTCATTCACAAACAAGGATGGGGCGAGGGTCACCACTTTGTCAACAAATGCGTGAGCAAATTGTTGAACAGTTTAAGAAAAACCTTTCTCAACCAGCTATTGCAAGGAATTTAGGGATTTCACCATCTACGCTCCGTAATATCATCAAAGGGTTCAGAGAATCTGGAAAAATCACTGCACGTAAGCTGCTAAGCCCGTGACCTTCCATCCCTTAGGCTGTACTGCATCAACAAGCGACATCAGTGTGTAAAGGATATCACCACATGGGCTCAGGAACACTTCAGAAACCCACTGTCAGTAACTACAGTTGGTCGCTACATCTGTAAGTGCAAGTTAAAACTCTCCTATGCAAGGCGAAAACCGTTTATCAACAACACCCAGAAACGCCGTCAGCTTCGCTGGGCCTGAGCTCATCTAAGATGGACTGATACAAAGTGGAAAAGTGTTCTGTGGTCTGACGAGTCCACATTTCAAATTGTTTTTGGAAACTGTGGACGTCGTGTCCTCCGGACCAAAGAGGAAAAGAACCATCCGGATTGTTATAGGCGCAAAGTGTAAAAGCCAGCATCTGTGATGGTATGGGGGTGTATTAGTGCCCAAGACATGGGTAACTTACACATCTGTGAAGGCGCCATTAATGCTGAAAGGTACATACAGGTTTTGGAGCAACATATGCTGCCATCCAAGCAACGTTACCATGGACGCCCCTGCTTATTTCAGCAAGACAATGCCAAGCCACGTGTTACATCAACGTGGCTTCATAGTAAAAGAGTGCGGGTACTAGATTGGCCTGCCTGTAGCCCAGACCTGTCTCCCATTGAAAATGTGTGGCGCATTATGAAGCCTAAAATAGCACAACGGAGACCCCCGGACTGTTGAACAACTTAAGCTGTACATCAAGCAACAATGGGAAAGAATTCCACCTGAGAAGCTTCAAAAATGTGTCTCCTCAGTTCCCAAACGTTTACTGAGTGTTGTTAAAAGGAAAGGCCATGTAACACAGTGGTGAACATGCCCTTTCCCAACTACTTTGGCACGTGTTGCAGCCATGAAATTCTAAGTTAATTATTATTTGAAAAAAAAAAAAAAGTTTATGAGTTTGAACATCAAATATCTTGTCTTTGTAGTGCATTCAATTTAATATGGGTTGAAAAGGATTTGCAAATCATTGCATTCCGTTTATATTTACTTCTAACACAATTTCCCAACTCATATGGAAACGGGGTTTGTATTTATGACCTTCTTGAGACCTCTGAAAATGCGTACCTCTTTAGGACCAGCCTTTCTAGATATATAAAGATTTGTATTTACAACATTAATCATATATACATACTATGCAAATATAAAAAAGGTGAGCTTTTCGTTAGATGTTTGTTTGTAATTGGTTTCTAATCTTCATTATTTACTTCAAGTTATTACAGTATGCCTGTATATACATATTTTATTTTTTTCATAGCAATACTACCAAGTTTTACTAAAGTTTTAGGAGACCAGCCCTACAATGCGGTAATAGCAGCATTAAGAAGCGGTCTGAAAATCAAACGGAAAGAGTCAGCTTATTTAGTATGAAAACAGCCCCCTCCAGCCCAGAAAGAAATACAGCCTCATTGTTCTAAACTTATAAGGTAAAAAGGGAGTACATTATACTCCCAATACACATTCCAGCGCCTTCAAGGTGAAACACAGAGTTTACTAGCGGACATAAGATACAAGCACAAAGTGTACACATGGGAAAATATTAGCTGCTTTAAACATGACTATTGATTAAAGAAATAACTCTTAAAAATATCTAATTCTCACACTACATTGTTAGATTACTTTTGCTAGCGTTTATTTACAAGTTAAACTGCATTAAAAAAAACATGTGTTCTTGTCTCACACAGATTGTGATTGATAGGCAAATATCCCCCAAAAAGGGCAGTTGCACTTTAACTACCTGAAGACTTCTTCGTCCTTAAACTAACATTGTTTCCCAGTGTATAGTTGACAAATTAAAGTAGATAAAATACAATTATTAAAATCAAACATGGAAAAAAACTCACAAATTCCACAATCAAAACTTTAATAATTTACCTCAAAGGACAAAAAAGTCCTTGATGTACATTGAGAGTTAAGATAATACACTGTTAATCAACTGATTTTCTCGAATGATTAGAGATTACCGTTCTTAATGACTATTTTTCTGCCACCACTGTGTCGTTTCCTGAGTGTTGTTAAAAGGAAAGGTCATGTAAAATAGTGGTAAAAATGCCCCTGTGCCAACTTTTTTGCAATGTGTTGCAAAAAAAAATCAAGTTTCTAAGTTCGAATATTAAATATCTTGTCTTTGCAGTCTATTCAATTGAATATAAGTTGAAAGGGATTCGCAAATCATTGTATTCTGTTTTTATTTACCATTTACACAACGTGCCAACTTCTCTGGTTTTGGGTTTTGTACATTGTTAGCTGACTTTTGCTGGCATTTATTTACAAGTTAAGCTGCATAAAAAAAACATGCGTTCTTGTCTCACACAAGGATTGTGATTGATTGGCAAATATCTAGAAAAACTCACTTTAACTCCCTGAAGA
>NC_084753.1:28280855-28283355 GCF_033978785.1 Entelurus aequoreus | reverse complement strand
GGAATTTAACCGTAAAATCTATTGTCTACAGCATATAAAAAAATGAATTAAATGGAATGGAATGGAGAAACAATACCACTGTTTTTAGCTGAGCTGCCAGTTTTGTTTTGTTTTACCGTAAAATCTTGTTGTTGTTTTTGTTTGTTTTTTAATGTTTTGCTGTCTTACTGTATATGGAAAAAACAGTACCAAAGTTGATTTTATGATTTAAAAAAAAACTCAGTCGGCGGAATTTAACCGTAAAATCTATTGTCAATTTATCTATTGTCTACAATTTGATTGATAATTTGTTTTGAAATCATAAGTCAAGCAGATATTTAAGTACAGTATTTATCTTTATTTTAACAAAGACTATTTTTGGAATATATGATAATATAATATTTTGATTTTGATAATATTTAATTTTAAAACATATGCAATTGCATGCGGTACATGATTTTAATGTCAAAAGGGAAAGAACAAATATATTTAGTAAGAAAAGATTAAAGTATTTTATTAACGCATTTTATTTCCCGGCTTTCGCGGGCCACATAAAATAATGTGGCAGGCCCAGATTTGGCCCCCGTGCCTTGAGTTTGACACCTGTGGTTTAAGGGCTTTTGTACTCTTAGTCATTCTCCAAGATTTGATTGATAACAAAATGTAGGCCTTAATTTCATCGACATTTATGTAGAGAAATTTTGCCTGTAGCATAATAATGTTGATAAACATTTCTATGTTACAAAAATACCAAATGTGATCTGTTTTATAGGGTTACTGTTCAAACCTGAATACAGTATAATGCAACCTAATGGGGGTGACGTCAGAGATAAACGCGCTACCCCATTGGTCAGAATATAAAAAAATCACGAATTCTGATTGGCTGCTGCCGGGAGGTTAGAGGTTACAAGCTAGATTGTCACCTAGCTAACAAGAGGTCTGTTGTTGTTTGTTTTTATCTCTACTCCGTCTTTATTTGTCCCTCCTATACACGCGTAAGTGATACTCGGTTATTGTTATTTATTAGCGACAATATTATTCACAGCGTAATGTTGTGTTGCCACGAGGAAATTGTTAGCTAGCTAGCCTGCTAGCCCTGAAAAAGGGCACAGGCGTGTGTCTCCAAAAGTGTCAGCTGAAGGACGAGTTCAGAGTTTGTTCGCGATGACGTCAGCCGGCCTGGTTCGCGTATTCGGTGTCCGTACGGCAGGGGCCTGGCGCCTCCGAAGACATGTCGGCTCCACACGGCTGCAGAGCACCATGTCCGCCTGGGTCCTCGATCAGTTCGGCACCAATGAAGTCCTCCGGTTCTCTGAGGACACCCCCGTCCCCACGATCACGTCCTCCAGCCAAGTGATGGTCAAAGTCCACGCCACCAGTCTCAACCCTTTGGATGTAGCCATGAGGGGTGAGTGTTCACAACAGGGGGTGGGATCCGCGAAATCAGTGTTTTTCAACCTTTTCTGAGCCAAGGCACATTTTTTTGTCATTGAAAAAAATCCAGCAGAAAACATACAAACAAAAAAAATTGAAACTCAGCAGCCGATATTGACAGTAAAAAGTCAATCCTGTATCGACTTTGACTATAAAATTAAAATTTTAGTCAAAACTGTGCATGCACTTAATTTACTGTGATTAATCAAAATGCAAAAGTGTGTTTCATCTGATTTAAAAAAAAAAAAAAAAAAAAAAAAAAAAAAAAAAATTGTTTGGCAGCAATACAGTTAATACATGTGATACGTATCAATATTGGTATCAAAATCGGCAGCCCGTTTAGAACAGTGGTCCCCAACCACCGGGCCGTGGCCCGGTACCGGTCCGTGGCCCGGTACCGGTCCGTGGACCGATTGGTACCGGGCCGCGGCCGCACAAGAAATTAAAAAATAAATACATAAATAAAATTAAATTAAATCAACATAAACAACACAATATATACATTATATATCAATATAAATCAATACAGTCTGCAGGGATACAGTCCGTAAGCACACATGATTGTATTTCTTTATGACAAAAAAAAACAACAAAAAAACATTTTAAAAAATCCGGAGGCACACCACCAGCAGAAATCATTAAAAAACGAAACTCAGTTGACAGTAGAAAGTCGTTGTCGCAATTGTTGTATATGAATTCAAACCATAACCAAGCATGCATCAATATAGCTCTTGTCTCAAAGTAGGTGTACTGTCACGACCTGTCACATCACGCCGTGACTTATTTTGAGTTTTTTGGTGTTTTCCTGTGTGTAGTGTTTTAGTTCTTGTCTTGCGCTCCTATTTTGGTATGTACAGATGTACTTTGTGGACGCTGTAAGTCTTTGCTGTCGTCCAGCGTTCATTTTTAGCTTTGTTTTGCATAGCCTTCCCTAAGCGTCAATGCCTTTTCTTAGCGGCACTCGCCTTTTGTTTATTTTTGGTCTAAGCGCATACTTGCCAACCTCGAGACATCCGAATTCGGGAGGTGGGGGTGGTAGCGGGGGGTGTTTATATTTTCAAGTATTTCTTATATATATATATAGTCA
>NC_084753.1:28230855-28278355 GCF_033978785.1 Entelurus aequoreus | reverse complement strand
TTGCAAGCGTACTTCTTCTTCTTACTCTTCGTCGCCGTGTCTCTTCTTCCTTCTTCTGCTTCGTCTCTGTTATATTTTTGGACATTACTACTTGCCGGGAATCCGGATGCTGTGTGTCAGTGTATCAATCAATCAATCAATGTTTATTTATATAGCCCTAAATCACAAGTGTCTCAAAGGGCTGTACAAGCCACAACGACATCCTCTGTACAGAGCCCACATACGGGCAAGGAAAAACTCACCCCAGTGGGACGTCGGTGAATGACTATGAGAAACCTTGGAGAGGACCGCATATGTGGGTAACCCCCCCCCCTCTAGGGGAGACCGAAAGCAACGGATGTCGAGTGGGTCTGACATAACATTGTGAAAGTCCAGTCCACAGTGGATCCAACACATCAGCGGGGGTCCAGTCCACAGCGGGGCCAACAGGAAACCATCCCGAGCGGAGACGGGTCAGCAGCGCAGAGATGTCCCCAACCGATGCACAGGCTAGTGGTCCACCCGGGGTCCCGGCTCTGGACAGCCAGCACTTCATCCATGGCCACCGGACCTATGCAACTCCCCCTCGCAAGGGACAGGGGAGAAGAGGAGAGAAGAAAAGAAACGGCAGATCAACTGGTCTAAAAAAGGGGGGGTCTATTTAAAGGCTAGATTATACAAATGTATTAACGTGCCGGCTGGAATAAACACACGCTGAGAAATAGCTCCGTGCCTGCCTACTCTATGGGTTATAGATAAACCTATGGATAATGGAGACATATATAATAGTCTCCTTTTCAGGTGAGAGAGGACGCTAAAGGCAGTGCCTTTAAGGCACGCCCCCAATATTGTTGTCCGGGTGGAAATCGGGTGACATTCGGGAGAATGGTTGCCCCGGGAGATTTTCGGGAGGGGCACTGAAATTCGGGAGGGTTGGCAAGTATTATAGTTCTTGTCTCAAAATAGGTGTACTGTCACGACCTGTCACATCACGCCGTGACTTATTTTGAGTTTTTTGGCGTTTTCCTGTGTGTAGTGTTTTAGTTCTTGTCTTGCACTCCTTTTTTGGTATGTACGGATGTACTTTGTGGACGCTGTCTGCTCTACACGCTGTAAGTCTTTGCTGTCGTCCAGCATTCTGTTTTTGATTACTTTGCAGCCAGTTCAGTTTTAGCTTCGTTTTGCATAGCCTTCCCTAAACTTCAATGCCTTTTCTTAGCGGCACTGGCCTTTTGTTTATTTTTGGTCTAAGCGTTAGATACCTTAGAACGACACAGGAGGTCCTTCATACCGACAGCCATCAGACTGTATAATGCATATGTTCCTTCTTGACTGCACTTAAATGTAGAATTTTTGTATAATATATTTATATTATTCACATGTGAATAATGCTGTATAGTATTTATTGTCTATTGTGAGCGAACTGTGGTGCTAAATTTCCCCCAGGGATCAACAAAGTACTTTCTATTCTATTCTATTCTATTCTATTCTATTCTATTCTATTCTATTCTATTCTATTCTATTCTATTCTATTTACCTGCAAACCATCGTCGTCGTTCCCGACATTTACAAAGCAATTAGCTACTTTTGATTGATTGATTGATTAAAACTTTTCTTAGTAGATTGCACAGTACAGTACATATTCCGTACAATTGACCACTAAATGGTAACACCCGAATAAGTTGTTTAACTTGTTTAATGAATTCATGGTAAAATACCTACCCGATACCTGCTGCCACCTACTGATACGGAAGAGTATTACACGGTTACTCTGCCGAGCTCTAGACGGCACGGACACTCAACAACGGCACATTTGCGGATTATAATTACTGGTTTGCAAAAAACATTTTTAACCCAATAAAGTGAAATTACATAATCTCCCACGGCACTGTGCTAGATTGTAACTATATTTCCTTTATATTTAGGAGGGTATGGCGCTAAGCTGCTCAAGCTACGAAGGGACCCATTTTCTCTGATGGACAACGGCAGTGAATTTCCTGTGATCCTGGGTCGGGATGTGTCTGGTGTGGTTGTGGACTGTGGCGCTGCGGTTGCCCACTTTTCTCCAGGAGATGAGGTACGCATGGATTGTGTTTTGACTTTTGGATAGTTCATTTAAGTGCACAAACTTGTAGCATTTTTTTAATTTTCCTTAAAGGGGAACCACACCTTTTTATGCATTCTAACTCGTAAATAAATGGTAGCAAAAGTCAGCTAACATTGGAGGCAATAGGATGGGATGTACTTTATTTATCCCACTATGGGGAACGTATATGGTTGCAGTGCAGACATGAAAAGTACACAACAAATGAGATAAAAAACAAGAGGTAAACATCTAAGAATAAAAGATAATAAAAGAGCAAAGAGCTGATGCAACCAGCTGCAACTTCAGCGCCGCCTTTTCAACGTACAGCAACAAAAGCAAAACACAACATAAAACCAACAAGTTTTGCACGGCCAAAGACGGGAACAGACCCAACAAAGCAACCAAGAGACCCCACCCCAGGCCGCCCACTAGCTCCTGGCCAGTGTCCAGATTGCGCGGATGAGAGAGAATCCAACCAAGAAGACCGTTCGGCCAGCGCTCCGTGAAGCTCGTCATCCCGACGTTCAGCGCGAGCTCCGCAGATCTGTATCTTGGACTCCGGTGTGGCAGAGAACCGTATGGCCATGGGCAAAAGCCTATAAAGTGCTCTAAAAAACATCCACAAGCCTCCATCGATGTTCTCCATACTGCAAGTAAAAATGTAATGTAAAAAGAGGCACAATCAGAAGATCATGCAATATTGACTAATTTTGCTCATTTTAAGCATACAGCGGCGTATTCATATCACAGACTCATCACAACGTTGGCTTTTTCCTTTAACAACAACAACTATTACTAATCATGGCAGACTTCATGAGAGACAACTACTATTACGTTGGGACAAATGATGATCCAGGATCTTGTGTTTTGAGCCTGAATATACAGAGGATGACCTACACCACAGGTGTCAAACTCAAGGCCCGGGGGCCAGATGTGGCCCGCCACTTCATTTTATTTGGCCCTTGAAAGCCTGGAAATAATATGTATCAATAAAGTACTGTAACTTTTCTTACTAAATATATTCTTGCTTTCTATTTTGGGAGAAGAAAAAAAATGTACTCCATGTATTCGCAAATTATGTTAACTTAAATATTGTCTAATTATGCAAAAATCTATTATCAAACATTCAAACCATTTCTTCAATATAAATAAAAACTAATAATCATGATTTCAAAGCAAGTTATCCATAAAATTGTGCAATGTAAAAGCAGCAATAGATTTCATGGTAAAATTGTGAAATTTACTGTGGTTTTTACGGCATTTTTATCCAAACGAAAAAAACAGTACTTTTTTTTGTGTGCAATAAACTGTGGTGCCGTTTTGGCATTTACAGTAATACACCCAAAAATCTACAGTTGTTGATTTGCGGTAAAACAAACAAACAAGCAGCTCAGGAGCCAAAATTTTACTGTAAAATTGCAGGTTTTTTTATTTACAGCAAAAAAACAAATGTAAATTTTACAGTAAAATTCTGGCAACTGAGCTGCATTTTTTAAACCATTAAAACAGCACTACTGTTTTTCCATTTGAAGTAATATACACTATTTTTAAGTGAAATAATTGCAACTTACCATATTTCTTTACATTTAAATTTTAAATTTTTTTACTAAAAAATGCATTAAAAATTGTGTAATAGTATTCACTGTTAGAAACGGCCCTGTGGGGCCAAACATAACTGCGATGTGGCCCTCTGTGAAAACGACTTTGACACCTCTCACCTACCCGTTTTAGATGCTGAGTGATAAACAGATCCAGCGAGTGCTCAACAAGAAATACAAACTCTAAACATAATAAAACAATTACTTACTGTACAATGTCTGCTCTCAGTGGGATGCTGACTCAGGGGATGTTCACATCTTCCTGCTTAGATGAAGAATTAATCATAACACTCAGGAAGGTTTAAAAAAAAAAAAAAAAAAACGCCTGAAGAAAAAAGCTTTTTGTGTCTTTCTCCCCATCTGTGGGTCTAAGTCGAATGTCAAAGTTACACCGCCGCGTCAATCACAGTCCAACTTTTCAATGGTCATGGTTTAAATCGATTTCAAACATGCTATACAGATGGGCAAACATTTTACTCTAGTTTGATGAAATTTGGATGGATTTCTTTCAGGAGCAAAATGCAGCTTAAGACAGTTTTCTCAAGTTTGCGGCACAATACGCCACACTGTCGTGATGCCACAGCCTTTCATGCACTCTTTAGTGTGCTAGCCTACTGCCTGGTCGCCTTCTTTCCTTTTACACCGGCGAGGAATACGAGGTGGAAGAAATTTCGAGACAATGTGTGTGCGCTACACTGCAAAAAGTCAGTGTTCAAAAACAAGAAAAAAACAAGCAAAAATTAGGGGTATTTTATTTGAACTAAGCATAATTATCTGCCAATAAAACAAGAAAATTTGGCTTGTCAAGACTTTCCAAAACAAGTAAAATTAGCTAACCTAAATGAACCCAAAAATACCTAAAAATAAGTATATTCTCAGTAATAACAAGTGCACTTTTCTTGGTAGAAAAAAAAGAGACCTTTTTGCTCAATATTTGGAAAAATATTCTTAAATTAAAAATGCTAGTGCCATTATCTTGACATAATGATATGTGTTTGGCATCATGATTTTTTTTTCATGCTTGAAGTAAGAAATTATTACTTTAAAAAAGTAGCTTTATACTTGTGAGTGTTGATGACACAGCTTTGCATCAGTTGATATTCTAGTTTCTAGCATGTTTTACTCAATATAGGTCATCAAATCTCAGCAACAAGCTGTAATATCTTACTGAGATCATTTAGGCCCAAAACACTTAAAACAAGTAAAACACTAACATAAAATCTGCTTAGTGAGAAGAATTATCTTATCAGACAGAAAATAAGCAAATATCACCCTTATTTGAGATATTTAATCTTACTTAGATTTCAGTTTTTGCAGTGTAGGACGCTGTGATTGGAATATTACTTTTTTTTTGGCTCTATGGTGGCTTATTTTGCAGCCACATACAAAAAAAGCACAGAAACTGAGTCACCAATGTGTGTTGTACTATACAAAATTGTACCGGGACATGTTTTTTGGTGTACATTTTCATTGAAAACCGAGGTCTGTTCCAGGACCCAACTGTTATCAACCTTTTATTAACCACACAATGTCATTGTAAAGTGTTGTCTTAAAATGTTACATCAACAAAAAAACCTTGTGAATAAATAGGGTACACATAAATTGTGTCAGGTACATCACATTTCTTATTAACTCTCTGTCTCAAGAGTAAAAATAAGTATTGCAACTAGCCAGGTGGTGGCTAGCATGCAGTTAACGCAAGCATCAGCAAAATGCCATCATGTATCTTTAATAGAGACTTTCATATAAAATAGTTTTTATTTTGTACAATCCAAATGTTCCCATTGTGAGGAGTTAATGGTCCTTCTGATATTATGTCCTCATACAGAGGGTAATTCATTTATGAAGAATCCATGCAGAATGAATGTGATACAATTATGTTCAGTTGTAATCTTGTTACATCGCTGCAAAAATATCTCTATGCATGACTCATTATCTCCTAGGATCTGCTGATAAATGAGATTTAAAGGTGAAATGCTGTGTCCTAGGTCTGGGCTGCTGTGCCGCCATGGAAACAAGGCAGTCTGGCAGAATACGTCAATCTAACAGAATTTGAGGTGAGTTTCAGAATAGGGTTGGACCATATGGCCTTTTATTAATATATCAATATTTTTAGGCCATGTCACGATACACGATATATATTTGGATATTTTGCCTTAGCCTTGAATGAACACTTGATGCATATAATCACAGCAGTATGATGATTCTATGTGTCTACATTAAAACATTCTTCTTCATACTGCATTAATATATGCTCACTTTAAACTTTCATGCAGAGAGAGAAATCAGCACTAAGTTACCAAAACTGTATTTATTAAACAGTTATTAAGCAGTGGCACAAACATTCATGTCATTTCCAAAACAGAAAGTGCAAGATTGTCAGAGACATTTTAAAACAAGTGCACTTTTGTGCATGATGTCACTAAGATGACATATCAAAACAACACTAAATTAAAGTGCACTTTTTGTACAGAACCCCACTACAATAGTTTAAAGGCCTACTGAAATGATTTTTTAAAATTTAAACGGGGATAGCAGATCCATTCTATGTGTCATACTTGATCATTTCGCGATATTGCCATATTTTTGCTGAAAGGATTTAGTAGAGAACATCGACGATAAAGTTCGCAACTTTTGGTCGCTGATAAAAATAGCCTTGCCTGTACTGGAAGTAGCGTGACGTCGCAGGTTGAAGGGCTCCTCACATTTCCCCATTGTTTACACCAGCAGCGAGAGCGATTCGGACCGAGAAAGCGACGATTACCCCATTAGTTTGAGCGAGGATGAAAGATTAGTGGATGAGGAACGTGAGAGTGAAGGACTAGAGTGCAGTGCAGGACGTATCTTTTTTCGCTCTGACCGTAACTTAGGTAAAAGGGCTTATTGGATTCCACACTTTCTCCTTTTTTATTGTGGATCACGGATTTGTATTTTAAACCACCTCGGATACTATATCCACTTGAAAATGAGAGTCGAGAACGCGAAATGGACATTCACAGTGACTTTTATCTCCAAGACAATACATCGTCGTTAGCTACTGAGCTAACGTGATAGCATCATGCTTAAATGCAAATAGAAACAAAAGAAATAAGCCCCTGACTGTAAGGATAGACAGCAGATCAACAATACTACTATCAGGAGACACCAAACCAAACACTGGACCTGTAACTACACGGTTAATGCTGTGCCGCCTGTCGAAGCCTAGCAATGCTGTTGCTAACGACGCCATTGAAGCTAACTTAGCTACGGGACCTCGTCAGAGCTATGATAAAAACATTAGCGCTCCGCCTACGCCAGCCCTCATCTGCTCATCAACACCCGTGCTCACCTGCGTTCCAGCGATCGACGGCGCGACGAAGGACTTCACCCGATCATCGATGCGGTCGGCGGCTAGCGTCGGATAGCGCGTCTGCTATCCAGCTCAAAGTCCTCCTGGTTGTGTTGCTGCAGCCGGCCGCTAATACACCGATCCCACCTACAGTTTTCTTCTTTGCAGTCTTCATTGTTCATTAAACAAATTGCAAAAGATTCACCAACACAGATGTCCAGAATACTGTGGAATTTTGCGATGAAAACAGAGCTGTTTGTATTGAGATACAATGTGTCCGCATACTTCCGCTTCAACCATTGACGTCACGCGCAAACGTCATCATACATAGACGTTTTCAACCGGAAGTTCCCCGGGAAATTTAAAATTGCACTTTATAAGTTAACCCGGCCGTATTGGCATGTGTTGCAATGTTAAGATTTCATCATTGATATATAAACTATCAGACTGCGTGGTCGGTAGTAGTGGCTTTTAGTAGGCCTTTAAAACAAATAAAGTGCACTTTTGTGCATGATGTCACACAAGATATTTCAATAAGTGTCAAATAAAATGAGCTGCATAATAGGAAATCAAATGTGTATGTCCTTCGCTATGTGGTAGGTTCCTGCGGACGTTATCTCCTTCTGTTTTTGACTATTTTTTTCATACGGTGTTGATCTGGAAATGGTTGCTTCGGCATTTTGTTGGTGTGGTACCGGCCAGAGATGTTGACATGCAGAGTTTCAAGCCCTCTTCATTCTCTAGCGGGTGACTTTTCAAATGGTGCTACACATTAGCAGTGCTGCTACTTTTTGTAGCAACGCTTTTGCCGCATACTTGTAAAACATCTTCCCGCTTGAAACCAAACCACCGCCAGACGATGGACTTTTTCTTGGGAATTAATTCTTCCTTCATTTGTTACCACACCGCAAGCATCACAGCTAACTTTACCATGTCACTACGCGTATGACGTTGCACGCGCGACAGTATGTGACGTATGTAAGAAGGTGCGCTTGTTTTATGTCCCTGTGAGAAGCAGATACAAGAAAGAGTGAGAAAAGCCTGTAGTGTAATGCCCACAGCTAAAAGCAACTGCGTGAGAACGTATACTCGAATATCACGATATAGTCATTTTCTATATCGCACAGAGACAAACCCGCGATATATCGAGTATTCGATATATCGCCCAGCCCTATTTCAGAGCATGTATGGTTGTGATATAATATTAATAGATTAAAAATGTAATCGCGATGAATCACATTTGTCCACATTAACTCATAATTAAATGCAAAAAGCATTTTTCAAAATCTTTCTTTTGTACTGTATTAAAATGTATAAAACCAAAATGAGCCTGGGCAATTTTAGATTTATTTTTGCAAATGTATTTTTAATGAACTTTGTGCTTTTTTGACAGCACAATTTAAAATGGACACAATCACACACACACAGACACAATACATTTTCCACCTGCGTCCTAATCCAGTTCTTCAGTGTAACGTATCTACCGCCGCAGACATATTTTGTTTTATTTTGGGAACAGAAAAGCAAGCCCAAATAAGCAACCACATGTTGAAAAAACAAGCCCAAAAGCCGCAACCCAAGACTCACAAACTTTGCAGGCCTCAAAAAAAGTGGACTTGGCAACACTGATTCTGGCATCTCGGAACTCTGGTCGGTGATAACTGACAACAATTTGGACGGAAATAACTTTGGTCTTGTAGGAAGAGCGAACTGCCACAGCTTTAAAGCAACATTTCCCATTCAATATGCATTTTCATTTGTCCTATTTCTGCTTTTTATACAAAAAACAAAACCAGTGAAATTGGCACGTTGTGTAAATGGTAAATAAAAACAGAATACAATGATTTGCAAATCCTTTTCAACCTATATTCCATTGAATAGACTGCAAAGACAAGATACTTAACGTTCGAACAGGAAAACTTTATTGTTTGCAAATAGGATAGGTTAGGTCTTTATTGTCATTGCACAAGTACAACGAAACTTTGTTTTCAGCACAAACCCGTTCAAGATTAGACAAACAAACAGTGTACAGGGTTACAGAACAGGAACGCTGATGGTCGCTACAAGGCGCCCCGTAAAAGATGGGGAAAAAGGTAAAACGCTGGGGAAGGATGAGTAAAAAAATACAATCTAGACTGGGCTGCTAAGGGGGCCCAGTCTGGAGTGGGAAAAAAACTCCATAGCAAAGCACATATACATATTACAACATACATCTCGAGATATCTAGCAACAGATATTTACAAATATTAGCTCATTTGGAATTTCATGCCTGCAACATGTTTCAAAAAAATCTGGCACAAGTGGCAAAAAAGACTGAGAAACATGAGGAATGCTCATCAAACACTTATTTGGAACATCCCGCAGGTGAACAGGCTAATTGGGAACAAGTTGGTTGGGTGTAAAAGCAGCTTCCATGAAATGCTCACAAACAAAGATGTGGCGAGAGTCGCCACTATGTGAACAAATGCGTGAGCAAATTGTTCCAACAGTTTAAGAACAACATTTCTCAACCAGCTATTGCAAGGAATTTAGGAATTTCACCATCTACGGTCCGTAATATCATCAAAAGGTTCAGAGAATCTGGAGAGATCACTGCACGTAAGCGATATTACGGACCTTCGATCCCTCAGGCGGTACTGCATCAAAAAGCGACATCCGTGTGTAAAGGATATCACCACATAGGCTCGGGAACACTTCAGAAAACCACTGTCAGTAACTACAGTTCGTTGTTACATCTGTAAGTGCAAGTTAAAACTCTACTATGCAAAGCGAAAGCCATTTATCAACAACACCCAGAAAAGCCGCCGGCTTACCCAGGTGGAATTCTTTCCCATGGGAAAGAATTCTACCTGAAAAGCTTCCAAAATTGGTCTCCTCAGTTCCCAAACGTTTACTGAGTGTTGTTTAAAGGAAAGGCCATGTAACACAGTGGTAAAAATGCCCTTGTGCCAAGTTTTTTGCTGCCATTAAATTCCAAGTTAATGATTTTTTGCAAAAAAAATTACGTTTTTCAGTTCGAACATTAAATATCTTGTCTTTCCAGTGTATTCAATTTAATATAAGTTGAAAAGGATTTGCAAATCATTGTATTCTGTTTTTACTTACCATTTACACAACGTGCCAACTTCACTGGTTTTGGGTTTTATATTTGTTCCTGTGACTCAACATCAGCTGCAGCGCTGATGGACTGAGGGTCACACAGGGCGATGAAAAAATAGCGCCATTAAAGTCAACTTTCTCTAACTTTGTTTTTGCATGGGTGTTATCCTCCAGGTTTCCCATAAACCCAAATGCGTGAGTCACGAGGAGGCAGCGTCCATCCCTTATGTCGCCGGCACTGTTTTGTCTGCACTTGTCAACGCAGGTGGTCTTTGCAGAGAAAGCTCCTCAAATAAAAGGCAAGCATCCACCTGAACGTGGACACTCAGCACCTTCCCTCAGCATTCACACACAGAACACTGTAAGAACACGACAGCGTAAGTCCATACAGTTTCTTGAAATGAAAACACCTTGGACATGATTTATTTTTTCCACTTATTTCTGTTAGTGGCATCACTTCCGTGAGTCAGACTCATTTTAATGTGCGGGTTTCTTCTCCTAGAGTTTTGATCGCTGGAGGATCAGGAGGTGTCGGAACGTTTGCTATTCAGGTAAGCCGCTAGCTCTTAAACTCTGCTTGGTGTGTTTTTGTGTTTATATCAGTGTTTTTCTCTCATTTTCTGTCAGTTGGCAAAGGCCCGGGGTGCTCATGTTACGGTCACTTGCTCTCACAATGCAGAAGGCCTCGTTAGAGGGCTGGGGGCCGACGAGGTGGTGGACTACGCCGCAGAAGATGCGGCAGACCGACTAGAAATGATGGAGAGGTACGTGCGATTCAAAAAGCACACAGACTGAGTCACCGACACGTGGGGTTTTTGTCCGAGCACTGGATTTCGCGGAAGGATACGTGTGCAAACGGATTTTCAATGTAGGATTTTTGTCATATAAAGTGGGGTGTACAAAAACTGAAGTACCACTGTATTATAGTGTTCTTAACAGTGCTGTACGATGCGACAAATGTACCGTATTTTTCGGAGTATAAGTCGCTCCGGAGTATAAGTTGCACCGGCCGAAAATGCATAATAAAGAAGGAAAAAAACATATATTAGTCGCACTTGAGTATGAATCGCATTTTTGGGGGAAATGTATTTGATAAAAGCCAACACCAAGAATAGACATTTGAAAGGCAATTTAAAATAAATAAAGAATAGTGAACAACAGGCTGAATAAGTGTACGTTATATGAGGCATAAATAACCAACTGAGAACGTGCCTGGTATGTTAACGTAACATATTATGGTAAGAGTCATTCAAATAACTATAACATATAGAACATGCTATACGTTTACCAAACAATCTGTCACTCCTAATCGCTAAATCCCATGAAATCTTATACGTCTAGTCTCTTACGTGAATGAGCTAAATAATATTATTTGATATTTTACGCCAATGTGTTAATAATTTCACACATAAGTCGCTCCTGAGTATAAGTCGCACCCCCGGCCAAACTATGAAAAAAACTGCGACTTATAGTCCGAAAAATACGGTACTTGCAAATGCGGCAAACAATAGACTTTGGTCTTTGTTAGGATAGGTCTTTATTGTCATTGCAACAAGTACAACAAACCCAAGATTAGATAAACAAACAGTGTACAGGGTTACAGAACAGGAACGCTGATGGGTCGCCACGAGGGTCCCCGTTAAAGGTGGGAAAAAGGTAAAACGCTGGGGAAAATACAATCTAGACTAGGCTCCTAAGGGGGCCTAGTCTGGAGTGGGAAAAAACCTCCATGCCATGCACACATAAACATGTTACATTTAATCACGACAACTCGCAACAGAGGGTGGGGGAGTTGGTACCCTGGAGGTCGACTGCTGCTATGAAGCGCTGCCAGCCGTTCATCACCCCGAAGGGGAATCAAGCGGTGGTGAAGGCGTGGGGTGGGGGAGGGGGTGTGTGTATATGCCCATTGTCTTGGGTGTGTTGATGTGGTGTTCATGTCCATAGGCCTGGGGCCGTTCTGCATGCAAGCAAAAGTTTGACTCCAGGTGTCGTTGAGAAGGGAGGGAGGTCAAAAGCGTCCATCATTGAGGTGTCCTCTGGGATGTTTTCAGAACAGCCTGCTCCTGTTGTTGGAGCGTCAAGGCCATTCGGGGAGTCAAATCGTAGATTAGGATTTTTGTTTTTCCGCGAGCAGACATTACAATGGCTTGTCTGTTATATTGGTCCGTGCTGGCCCTCAGCGACTTAAAAAATATATAAAAAATAAATACCTGATGCAAATGTGCAAAAAAAGATTTCAACCCTTTTATCACATTTTGCTCCTAAAATAAATCCATCCAAATTTGATAAAGTTGGAGTAAAATTTTCGCCCATCCGTATAGCATGTTTGAAATAAAGTTAAACCTTAACCAATTGATTGATTACACAAGATCAGAGCTCATACACTTAGCCTCTTAAGGCCCAAGATGTTTGTTTACATGCTTTTTTTATTTCTCTTTGCTATTTGGGCTTATTGGACCCTAATTAGAATAAAAACTAAGAATCATCTTTTGATATGATGTACTTAGTCCATAAGTAACAAACGTGTACTTCATGTTTAGTGACATTGTAATTCTTACTTTTACACTTTTTTTTTCCAAATTCCATTGTATGTTATACTCTTCTGACACCAAAAGATTGCAGTATAAGTGTCCACATAAGGGCCATAAGACCCCAATTCAGTAGTGCACACAATTTTGGAAATAAGAGCTAAAAGGTGCTGTCCACGCATGTGGCCAACTAAGCCTTTAGAGGTTTTAATGTTCAACAAGGATGAAACTAGATCTTAGTTGAAGAAACTGGTCAGTAAAAGACGACGAGGGTCGGCGGGACTGTTGAACAACAAATCAACAATAGACAAACTTGCCGTCCAAACAATACCCTGTTTGTTGACAAGAACATACAGCCATGGAAACACATTCGATCTAATTATTAAGCAAGAGGTAACACACACCAGTGAATAATTCAAAAGAGCTCCCGTCAGAGTCGACAAATTGGCCTGCTAAGCTAAAAACAGCTCAAAGTCAGACTATTGAGCGGACTAGATGATGTCACGTCACTAGGCAACTGGCACCACCTTTTAAAAGGCACATGCACACTGAAACTTAGCTTAACTGCATTATGTATTTGAAGTTTATTATATAAGTAACACACTCATTAATTGCTCTAGTAATTACATTTAATAAAGAGTAATTCCGTCAGTAAATCAATTTATTTGTTGGTAAAGTAACAAGTAACCAATATTAATGGCATTTTAAAAGTCATTTTCAGAACACAGCATAATGAAGCAGTTGGCAGGTTGGTGAACCTGGCTGACATCTTTATATCTTTAATAATGTTTAAATACCTATAAAAACACAATTGTTAAAGGTCAATGATGTTTAGTTGCTGCTGACGTTTAAACATGTCCTCTTAAACCAGGGCACTTTATTTCACATTTTGTTATTTTGTGTTTTTGTCAGAATTCAGCAGAGCTTAATGTTTTTTTTAAAGATGATTGGAGATTATGTTTGACTTTCCTTATATTATTTTTAAGGCATTTTCTTTTTTATTATGTCAAAACACCTCTTAAGTTGGGATCTTAGTATACAAAACCTACTTTTCTTACTTGTTACTTGTATTTGTGTATTTGGGATCACCATCAGTTCCGAAAATGTCAAAAAAAACTAGGTGTTTGTTCAAAAATTATTTGAACAAAAAGTGTCTGCAATATTTTTTTAGGTTTTTTAGTACATCTGATGAGTTTAATCAGAGCACTGCAAAAACTGAAATCTAAGTAAGATTAAATATCTCAAATAAGGGTGATATTTGCTTATTTTCTGTCTGATAAGATAATTCTTCTCACTAAGCAGATTTTATGTTAGTGTTTTACTTGTTTTAAGTGTTTTGGTCCTAAATGATCTCAGTAAGATATTACAGCTTGTTGCTGAGATTTGATGACCTATATTGAGTAAAACATGCTTGAAACTAGAATATCAACTGTTGCAAAGCTGTGTCATCAACACTCACAAGTATAAAACTACATTTTTAAAGTAATAATTTCTTATTTCAAACATGTAAAAAAAAAAATCATGACTTTGACACAATTGTGTCTCATATTAAAACAGATGGCAGCCAAATTGACTTTGCTGTTTTATTTTCAATGAAACCATAGAAAATATGTGCTCATATAGTAGTGCATATTCACAATACATACAAGTTATTAGTGAGAATATACTTATTTTAAGGTATTTTTGGGTTCATTGAGGTTAGCTAATTTTACTTGTTTTGGAAAGTCTTGACAAGCCAAATTTTCTTGTTCTATTGGCAGATAATTTTGCGTAGTTCAAATAAAATACTCCTATTTTTTTAATTTTTTTTTCTTGTTTTTGAACACTGACTTTTTGCAGTAAGCAAAGACATAAAGAAAAACTGTGATTTAAAAATATTTAGATACAACATTTATTATTTCCTGATTGAATTAAGTAGATGTGTTTATTCCACCAGTGGGTACCAATAGACAAAGACGTTCAGCGCGTGCCTGCGAGACTGCATTCGGGGCAGGATTCAGTGTAGGGATGATGTTTGATAAGAAATTATCGAGTTCGAGCCTATTATTGAATCCTCTTATCGAACCGATTCCTTATCGATTCTCTTATCGAGTCCAGATAGGTTGTTGTATATGGAAAAAAACACACAATATTTGGTTTAACAAAAGCTCACTTTTATTATATAAGAAAAAAATGAAATCTAATAAATAAATAAATATTGACTGTTACCCCCCTGAAAAAATAAAATAAAATAAATAAATGTTGACTGTTGTTACCCAAAGTATATTAAGTGGGATTTTTCAGAAAAACAAATATATACAGTAACACAAAAACAACCTGTCTCTGTGATCACTATATAATAAATAAATAAATAATAATATAGTGTTAAATAAAATTAGTCCCTTGGGCACAAAACTGAAAATAATACAGCTCTCCAAAAAGTGCACTTCTGCTGCTATTTGACATAACTGTTTGTTATGATGCTTTGACATTTTTGCACTTTATTTCTTTATTGAAAAAAAATTCTATAAAGAGAAAAGTTGTTTGCAAATGTGGTTACAATGCTAAAAAATGAAAAGTTAAAGCTAAAAAAAGAAATACACTTTATTGAGTTAACTATTTCTTTATAGGGGGAAAGATGTGATGTTATGAGCTAGGGAATATAACAACTACACTACCCAGCATGCAACGGGAGTGACGAGCATGCGCGGTAGCCCCAAAAAGTGTTGTTGCATGTCATCACCCGGCAGCTAAGAATGAGGTTATGAGCACGCTGTGAAAGTAAACGTCAAGAACTCAGCCAACACGCCTCGTCTGCATTATTTATAATTAGACAGACAACACATAGACAGTGTGATTTTGTTTTGTTTACAAGGAAAGAAAAACAAAAGTTAAAAAAGGGAGATATGTTGTATATATATGTATGTGCTGCGGTTGCTTTAAGAACGTTGCGAAAGCTGCCGTAAAGGAGGTGCGTTGCTAGCCTGGTTGCTATGTTTCCGGTTGGTCGTAAAAGTGTTCGTCATGTGTTTTTACCCTGCTCAAATCTCTCAGTAAAGTTATTCATTGGATTATACCTTTTGTTTTGAACTTTATTACACCTTGGAGCGCTTTTTCCGGTCCATTGTTTTTCCCGCTTTCCCTATCTGCGCCTAATGACTGAGCTACGTGACGTCATTTCTTGTGATGTCTCAAGGGGCATTTCTGGTCGGGACGGGATTCGTTCCCAGGGATTCGAATAAAGAACCAACTCTTTTTCTTTACTATAGTGGTCTCGATAACGGGTACCGGTTCTCAAAAAGGGATTCGAGTCCGAGGACTCGGTTCTTTTCTTATCGAACAACCGGGAAAATCGGTTTCGAGTATCATCCCTAATTCAGTGAGACTGAAACGTCTGTCACTGAAGTTGCTTCCACTTTTAAATGTTGTGTTTCAACTTCTATGCTCGTATTGGCCATATTTCTTTATTTTGTTCTTCTTGGCTGCACTTCCAGCGATGTGAGGGGAAAGAGGCACACGTTTACGTCGCGACGTGACGGACTTGCGCGACGGTGGACATGCAAAAGTACACAAACACACATTCACAGACACAAATAATCGCGTTCATCAATCACAATCATATCATCACCCAGCCACAGCTTTTTAACCAACTTCAGTGTTTCCCATAAACTGCCAAGATACCTGTGGCGGTGGGGGCGTGGCTATGGGCGTGGTCACCATGACATCATCAAGTAATTTGCATAATTTACTACAATGATATGATTTTCTCTAAAAAGGCTCAAAAAATGTATACTTACTAATTAATAATAACAGTTTTGTTTTAAACGTCCATCCATCCATCCATTTTACAATATAATTACAACACTTTATGTACATATTTATATACAGATTTGAACAATAAGTTATTCACTGAAATATATTTATTAATTGTGGTTCTTACAAAAAATATATCTTATAAAATATAAAAGCTAAAATGTCTCTTAAAGCTCTGCCCCTTTAATTAGTGCATACTAAATAATTTAACTTTAGCCTATTACTACAACCATATTATTTACCAGCAACATAAAGTGAAACAGAGGCAGAGGTGTCCTGCCACAGTCAGTAACAAATAAACAGAAAACAGTAGTGGTCAAATACAAATAAGGCAACAAGAGAAGTATCCTACACTTCTCTTTTGTAAAGTAAATCTGAACAGCCTATATGGGCATCTACATCAACTATATGATTTGCCTGAGAAGCTGGACAGGACACACAAAAAAAAAAAAAATCAAAAAAACATTTTTTTTTTAAATTTGTGGCGGAGGTAATTCTTTTGTGGCAGGCCGCCACAAATAAATGCATGTGTGGGAAACACTGAACTTAATGCCCACGTTGCAATGCTGCTGAACCCTGCTTTGAATACAAAAACATGGTGTTTTTCTTGATTATATTGTGATTTTATGATCACCAGATTCGACCTGGTTTTGGACGGCGTGGGTGGCTATACAGAGGAGTGGATGGTGGGCCTGCTGAAGCCCTGGTCCGGGGCTAAATACGTCACCCTGGTGACCCCTTTACTCAACCAAACGGACTCCCTCGGCCTGCTGGATGGGCTCGTTCACGCCGGATCCAGCCTGCACACGAAGGCCTTAGAGGTGACGTCAGCACGAATCACACAAGCTCTGATTCGTGACGTGGTTAGAAGTAGCCGCTTTATGTGCTGAGTCCACTTGTGCTTGTCAAAAAAAAAAGTATGTGTGGTAAGTGGGCGGGGGGGCCTCAGTGTGGGCGGGTGCAGCGAGTGTGAGCCGAGTTGGCGGCTGCTGAAGCTGCGGTATTTGCTGTTTTTTTGCAGATAGTCGCCAACTGTCTCCCACCCCCGTCCCCGACAAATACCAGTGTTTGTGTGTTTCTTGCCAAGCCTCCGAGCCCCTTTTGTCCGTGGCAGCAGCCGGCTGGTCGGTTTCAGCGGTCCCGCCCTCAGAGCTTTACAGGGACAACCAAAGAGCAGCATCATAGCTCAATAGAGCCCTCTAGTGTTCAAACTAGACGTTGACTAAAATGGCTTGCACACATTTATAAGATTCTGTTCGACTATTAGCTGTAGAAATATTGCTAAACACAAATAATACCATAGTATTATATCACTTAGTAAACCTTGGGGGACTCCATATGGAATATTGCCATGTAGTGGAGTAGGGATGTAACGATATGAACGTTTTATATAGGGCTGGGCGATACGGCCTTTTATTAATATCTCAATATTTTTAGGCCATGTCACGATACATGATATATATCTCCATATTTTGCCTTAGCCTTTAATGAACACTTGATGCATATAATCACAGCAGTATGATGATTCTACACTACCGTTCAAAAGTTTGGGGTCACATTGAAATGTCCTCATTTTTGAAGGAAAAGCACTGTACTTTTCAATGAAGATAACTTTAAACTAGTCTTAACTTTAAAGAAATACACTCTATACATTGCTAATGTGGTAAATGACTATTCTAGCTGCAAATGTCTGGTTTTTGGTGCAATATCTACATAGGTGTATAGAGGCCCATTTCCAGCAACTATCACTCCAGTGTTCTAATGGTACAATGTGTTTGCTCATTGGCTCAGAAGGCTAATTGATGATTAGAAAACCCTTGTGCAATCATGTTCACACATCTGAAAACAGTTTAGCTCGTTACAGAAGCTACAAAACTGACCTTCCTTTGAGCAGATTGAGTTTCTGGAGCATCACATTTGTGGGGTCAGTTAAACGCTCAAAATGGCCAGAAAAAGAGAACTTTCATCTGAAACTCGACAGTTTATTCTTGTTCTTAGAAATGAAGGCTATTCCACAAAATTGTTTGGGTGACCCCAAACTTTTGAACGGTAGTGTATGTGTCTACATTAAAACATTCTTGTTCATACTGCATTAATATATGCTAATTTTAAACTTTCATGCAGAGAGGGAAATCACAACTAAGTCAATTTAGCAAAAGTGTATTTATTAAACCAGGGGTGTCCAAAGTGTGGCCTGCACGCCAGCCTGGGTGTGATTTTTGATCATTTTCATGACTTTTTCCCAGACTTTCCCCACTTCCCCTGTGACTTTGCTGGGTGCGTCCTGGCACCCCTAGACTTGGGTGGAACGCGGCCATTTTACCGGCCCGCGGCACATCATTCTAAAAATATTAAAACATTTTTTTTTTAAAAACATTAAAACGTGGAATAAAAGAGCAAATATGTGAAATGCAACTAGAAAAAAAGTTGCATTGTTGACGCTAATAACACGATTTTTTAAATAATTAAAAAAAAAAAAAAAGAATCAAAATCAATGTTGCTATGTATTATTGACTGATTTAAGGACAAAAAGGACACAAATACAACAAACAAAAAAAAACACGAAAAATTTGAAAATGATTTTTAAAAAATACATACAAATGATATACTAATACTAATTATACTAATTATTATATTCACTGTTATTAAACATTTTAGTGGAATTAAAAAACACCTGCCTTTGCTAAAAAAAAAAAAAAAAAAAAAAAAAAATTAAAATCAATTTTGCTATGAATTATTGACCTGGCGGCATGACGTAGTGGATAGAGCAACCGTGCCAGAAACCTGAGGGTTGCAGGTTCGCTCCCCGCCTCTTACCATCCAAAAAAAATAAATACATCGCTGCCGTTGTGTCCTGGGCCTGACACTTCACCCTTGCCCCCGGTGCCACTCACACCGGTGAATTGAATGATGAATGATAGGTGATGGTCGGAGGGGCCGTTGGCGCAAATTGCAGCCACACTTCCGTCAGTCTACCCCAGGGCAGCTGTGGCTATGAAAGTAGCTTACCACCACCAGGTGTGAATGAATGATAGGTTCTACATGTAAAGCGACTTTGGGTACTTAGAAAAGCGCTATATAAATCCCAGGTATTATTATTATTATTATTGTTATTTAGGGATCAAATTACTCCACATCAAATATTCCACTTTGAAAATCTTTTTGGGAAAAATATTGTATATTTTGTATTTTTGCCCCAAAAAATTGGGTGACTTATTTTTAACCTTTTATAAGACTGAAACCCTTCTGGGTCCCTAGGACCTAACTTGAGCGAGCCCCAAAGGTTAAAAAAAAAGTGTATATTGTATTGGTTTTGAAAATGAAGAAAATATCCAAATGGCCCCTGCGTGCTTTGATTTTTCAGTGTGCGGCCCTCAGTGGAAAAAGTTTGGACACCCCTGTATTAAACAGTTATTAAGCAGTGGCACAAACATTCATGTCATTTCAAAACAGAAAGTGCAAGATTGTCAGAGACATTTTAAAACAAGCTATTAGTGCACTTTTGTGCATGATGTCACTAAGATGACATATCAAAACAACATTAAATTAAAGTGCACTTGTTGTACAGAACGCCACTACAATAGTTTAAAACAAATAAAGTGCACTTTTGTGCATGATGTCACACAAGATATTTCAATAAGTGTCACATAAAAATGAGCTGCATATCAAATAGTATATGTCCTACGGTGTTGACGTGGACATATTTGCTTCGGCATTTTGTTGGGTGTGGCACCGAACGGAGATGTTGACATGCGCCGTTTGAAGCACTCTTTATTCTCTAGCGGGTGACTTTTCAAATGATGCTACATATTAGCAGTGTTGCTACTTTTCGTTGCAACGCTTTTGCCGCATAAATGTTCAACATATTCCCGCTTGAAGCCAAACCACCGCCAGACGATGGACCCCGTGCTGTTTTTCTTGGGAATTAATTCTTCCTTCATTTGTTACCAGATTCGCACCTTCTCTCTCTCGTATACATCGCATGACGTATTTTCTGTATCGCAGAGACAAACCCGCGATATAGCGAGTATATCGATATATCGCCCAGCCCTAGTTTTATATCACGGCTATCATTATTATCGCGGTATTGTTGAATGTGCTCAGAAAGTACTTATTAATTATGACCAAGATGTAAATAACTAAAATAAATAGACATATTGTTAGAAAACCCAATATTTTGCTTGTTATGTGTTTCTTCTGCTTTATTGACAGTTAGAGTTTTAGTATTTGATCTGTTTTTATGGCTAAGCTTTTATTGGTTTGAACATTGGCTTGCACTGTAGCATTTTAAGATTTATTCAAATGAAAAGTTTTAGTATTTATTATTTCTGACAGTCGTTGTGGCGTCTTACTCTGTGTAGCAGTCCTTGAACGCACCATAAAAAACATCTACAGTACAGGCCAAAAGTTTGGACACACGCCAATTCAATGTGTTTTCTTTATTTTCATGGCTATTTACACTGTAGATTGTCACTGAAGGCATCAAAACTATGAATGAACACATGTGGGGTTATGTCCATCCATCCATTTTTTACCGCTTGTCCCTTTCGGGGTCGTGGGGGGTGCTGGAGCCTATCTCAGCTGCAGTCGGGCGGAAGGCGGGGTACACCCTGGACAAGTTGCCACCTCATCGCAGGGCCAACACAGATAGACAGACAACATTCACACTCACATTCACACACTAGGGCCAATTTAGTGTTGTCAAAAGGTGAAATAACTGACAACACATTTTATATTCTAGTTTCTTCAAAATAGCCACCCTTTGCTCTGATTGCTGTTCATCAGAATTCCAAGAGTGTGCAAAGGGTGGCTATTTTGAACTAAACACTACCGTATTTTTCAGAGTATAAATCGCTCCGGAGTATAAGGCGCACCGGCAGAAAATGCATAATAAAGAAGGAAAAAAACATATATAAGTCGCACTGGAGTATAAGTCGCACTTTTTGGGGGAAATTTATTTGATAAAAACCAACACCAAGAATAGACATTTGAAAGGCAATTTAAAATAAATAAAGAATAGTGAACAACAGGCTGAATAAGTGTACGTTATATGAGGCATAAATAACCAACTGAGAACGTGCCTGGTATGTTAACGTAACATATTATGGTAAGAGTC
This sequence comes from Entelurus aequoreus, assembly GCF_033978785.1. Taxonomy (NCBI): domain Eukaryota; kingdom Metazoa; phylum Chordata; class Actinopteri; order Syngnathiformes; family Syngnathidae; genus Entelurus; species Entelurus aequoreus. The sequence continues at coordinate 28,256,826 of NC_084753.1, read as the reverse complement.
ATTCAAATAACTATAACATATAGAACATGCTATACGTTTACCAAACAATCTGTCACTCCTAATCGCTAAATCCCATGAAATCTTATAAGTCTAGTCTCTTACGTGAATGAGCTAAATAATAGTATTTGATATTTTACGGTAATGTGTTAATAATTTCACAAATAAGTCGCTCCTGAGTATAAGTCGCACCCCCGGCCAAATTATGAAAAAAAACTGCGACTTATAGTCCGAAAAATACGGTAGAATATAAAACATGTTTTCAGTTATGTACTTAACACAAAAAAAGGTGAAACAACTGAAAACATGTTTTATATTCTAGTTTCTTCAAAATAGCCACCCTTTGCACACTCTTGGCATTGAGCTTCATGCACACCTGTGAAGTGAAAACCATTTCAGGTGACTACCTCTAGAAGCTCATCGAGAGAATGCCAAGAGTGTGCAAAGCAGTTATCAGGGTAAAGGGTGGCTGTTTTGAAGAAACTAGAATATAAAGTATGTTTTCAGTTATTTCCCCTAACATACGTAACTCCACATGTGTTCATTCATAGTTTTGATGCCTTCAGTAACAATCTACAATGTAAATAGTCATGAAAATAAAGAAAACTCATTGAATGATGTGAAGGTGTGTCCAAACTTTTGACCTGTACTGTATATGTTTGAGTATAGAGCGATCCCTCTCTTCTGAGAGAGCAAAGATTGTAGGTTCAATGTGCATGTGGAAGCTCTCTTCCAGTGGGTCCTCCTGACCACCAAGCATCTCCAGGCGAGCCCGTTCCATTGTTACAAAGACAGTTTTTATTCTCATGCACACATGTAGGGATTGCTTTCCAGCAATATATTTTTGGACTTTTCAGTCCGGCGTGTCTCTGTTCGTGTGTCTTTCTCTGGCTCTCACTCCAACCACCTCTTTCCTCCCGGTTGCTGCTTAAACAGAGCGACAGGTGACTAGATAACAAGGCCCAGGTGGGCCATCTACGCACCTGTCGCTGACTTCGAGGCCGGTCCTGGCACACCCTGCCTTGCTGCAGGCCCGCGGGCCACGCCCCCCTCCACAGTGCACAATTTAATATCTTAGTTGCTCAGACAGCTATGTGTTCATCGCAGTTTAAATTGGGGTATGTTGTTTCTTAAAGGGGAAATACGTCAATGTCTTTTGTTTTCATGTTAGCATTTAAAGGCCTACTGAAACCCACTACTACCGACCACGCAGTCTGATAGTTTATATATCAATGATGAAATCTTAACATTGCAACACATGCCAATACGGCCGGGTTAACTTATAAAGTGCAATTTTAAATTTCCCGCTAAACTTCCGGTTGAAAACGTCTATGTATGATGACGTATGCGCGTGACGTCAATCGTTGAAACGGAAGTATTCGGACACATTGTATCCAATACAAAAAATCTCTGTTTTCATCTCAAAATTCCACAGTATTCTGGACATCTGTGTTGGTGAATCTTTTGCAATTTGTTTAATGAACAATGAAGACTGCAAAGAAGAAAGTTGTAGGTGGGATCGGTATATTAGCGGCTGTCTGCAGCAACACAAACAGGAGGACTTTGACTTAGATAGCAGACGCGCTATCCGACGCTAGCCGCCGACCGCACGGATGATCGGGTGAAGTCCTTCGTCGATCGCTGGAACGCAGGTGAGCACGGGTGTTGATGAGCAGATGAGGGCTGGCTGGCGTAGGTGGATAGCTAATGTTTTTAGCATAGCTCTGTGAGGTCCCGTTGCTAAGTAAGCTTCAATGGCGTCGTTAGCAACAGCATTGTTAAGCTTCGCCAGGCTGGAAAGCATTAACCGTGTAGTTACATGTCCATGATTTAATAGTATTGTTGATTTTCTGTCTATCCTTCCAGTCAGGGGTTTATTTCTTTTGTTTCTATCCGCAGCTAAGCATGATGCTATCACGTTAGCTCCGTAGCTAAAGAGCTTCGCCGATGTATTGTCGTGGAGATAAAAGTCACTGAATGTCCATTTCGCGTTCTCGACTCTCATTTTCAAGAGGATATAGTATCCGAGGTGGTTTAAAATACAAATCCGTGATCCACAATAGAAAAAGGAGAGAGTGTGGAATCCAATGAGCCAGCTTGTACCTAAGTTACGGTCAGAGCGAAAAAAGATGCGTCCTGCACTGCACTCTAGTCCTTCACTGTCACGTTCCTCATCCACGAATCTTTCATCCTGGCTCAAATTAATGGGGTAAACGTCGCTTTCTCGGTCCGAATCGCTCTCGCTGCTGGTGTAAACAATGGGGAAATGTGAGGAGCCTTTCAACCTGTGACGTCACGCTACTTCCGGTACAGGCAAGGCTTTTTTTTATCAGCGACCAAAAGTTGCGAACTTTATCGTCGATGTTCTCTACTAAATCCTTTCAGCAAAAATATGGCAATATCGCGAAATGATCAAGTATGACACATAGAATGGATCTGCTATCCCGTTTAAATAAAAAAAAATCATTTCATTTCAAAGTGCAGTTATCAATCGTATTATTTCGGTGAGTTTAATTCAAAACGGTACGTTCAAAACATTGGGAGTTTTACATCCCTAAGTGAAGTAATGATGTCTTAAAAAAAAAAAAAAAAGGCACTCCATTCTCTTTAATTGCAAAACACCTTTAATTGGATTGCCATGGAAGTGCTATGTACACTCTTGTAATTGACTTGTCCTCATGTGGCTCACTTTAACAGAGTCTCATATCCAATGGCGTCTTCTACCGTTGGGGATTCTACGCTCCAGACGGGCCGGCCCTGGATGAGGTCAGCGAGCTGGTGGATGCTGGGAAGGTACCGTAACGAGTCACTCCTAATAACATCAGCTGCATGTCGGTAGTTAAAATAAAACAGTAGTGAACATGAACAAAACGGAGAGAGATTCCATACATTGTAGTATTAGAGACCAAAGTTCAGGGGTGCACGTGACATTCCTGCTGTGTCGGGTAGTTGCTGTCCGATGGAGCCGGACGCTGAATGGATTTTTACACGGTGCTGAGCAGCCATTTGCACCGGCGTGTTGGACCTCAGTGCTTTTGTCCTGGGGGCTTACGGTAAGCAGACGATTTAGACCGGTGACAGGAAGCTATGGACACACACACACACCTACACACACACACGTCCCTCTCTCAGTCAGAAGTGTTTCCAATGTGTCATCACCACCACGCTCACCATTCATTGTTAATGACGAGTGATGCTGACCAAATAACAAGCCGAATTGTCCAGCCTCATCACATTCTATACCCCGTCCCTTTCACACATTTGAAGCTGTGGAATTCTGGGTATTTAAACCTGTAAACCTGCAAAAATATAACATATTCTCTGGGGATGCACAATCATTTTTAAGGCAAGGCAAGGCAAGGCAACTTTATTTGTATAGCACTTTTCATACACAAGGCAGACTCAAAGTGCTTCACAGACAACAAAGTGAAATGAAAGAAATTAAAAGCAAAATTAAAATGCAGACAATAAAAATAAAAACAGTGCGGACGTTAAAAGTTAAAAGATTAAAAGATTTAGCTGAAAGCTAAGGTGAACATAAAAGTTTTCAGTCTAGTTTTAAAAGTAGTCAGAGTTGGGGAAAGTCTGACATCTTCAGGAAGTTTATTCCAGCTATTTGTTCGCATAGTGACTGAATGATGATCTCCCTTGATTTGAGTTTACTCTTGGAACCGCTAACAGATTGGTCTTAGAAGATCTTAGTAATCTAGAGGGCTAGATCACTAAGATCTAAGATATACTTCGGCCCTAGACCATGTAGTGACTTATATGTGAGCAGGAGGATTTTGAAATCAATTCTCTAATGTACAGGGAGCCAATGTAAGGATTTAAGAATTGGTGTAATGTGCTCACATTTTTTGGTCTTTGTTAGAACTCTAGCAGCAGCGTTCTGAACAAGCTATAGCTGCCTGACAGTTTTTTTGGGAAGACCTGCAAGGAGACCATTACAATAGTCTAGCCTACTGGTAATGAAGGCATGTAGGGCTGCAACAACTAATCGATTAAATCGATTAAAATCGATTATTAAAATAGTTGCCGATTAATTTAGTCATCGATTCGTTGGATCTATGCTATGTGCATGTGCATAGTTTTTTTTTATTTTATTTTATTTTTTAAATAAACCTTTATTTATAAACTGCAACATTTACACACAGCTGAGAAACAATAATCAAAATAAGTATGGTGCCAGTATGCTGTTTTTTTTCAATAAAATGCTGGATAGGATAGAAATGTAGTTTGTCTCTTTTATCCGATTATTAATCGATTAATCGAAGTAATAATCGACATATTAACCGATTATCAAATTAATCGTTAGTTGCAGCCCTAAAGGCATGTACAAGTTTTTCTAAGTGTTGAGCTGACATGAGCCCTCTAAGTCTTGTTACATTTTTGAGGTGATAGTAGGCCGATTTTGTTACTGATTTGATGTGACTGTCGAAATGTAAATCAGAATCTAAAATAACCCCAAGGTTTCTGGCTTTATTTGAGGTTTTCAGGGACAGTGATTGAAGGTGTTAGATGACTTTAAACTTTTCTTTTTTAGCACCAAAAACAATTATCTCAGTTTTATCTTCATTTAGTTGTAAGAAATTTTGGCCCATCCAGTGTTTGACTTGCTCAATGCACTGGCACAGAAGATCTAACCTGCTGCCTCTGAAGACTGATATCAATTACTTATTTATAGCTCTTGTTTAGGTAGATTTGACTGTAGTTTGTGCACACCTGGAGATAAGAGAGTTAAATAATAGGGGACTTGACAAACGGTACCTGTAGATTTTCTTAAAGAAGTTGAACAAACGACTAATCTGAAGTAAAACAAGCTACAGCAACACACACATGTACAGTGCAGGCCAAAAGTTTGGACACACCTTCTCATTCAATGCGTTTTATTTATTTCCATGACTATTTACATTGTCGACCAGTCCCAGTCGTTTGTGCCGCAAAGAATGTTGGTCTAACTCAGGGGTGGGCAACCCGCGGCTCGAGAGCCACATGTGGAGCTAATTCAAAAAATGTGTGAAAATGATTTGTTTGTTTTAATATGGTTTCTGTAGGACAAACATGACACAAACATTCCTAATTGTTAGAAATCCCACTGTTTATATTAAACATGCTTCACTGATGAGAGTATTTGGCGAGCGCCGTTTTGTCCTCCTAATTTCAGCAATCCGTTAACTTACCGTAGTGTCTTTACATGTACAACTTTCTCTGACGCTGCCACAGAAAGACGTGTTTTATGCCACTCCTTTGTCTCATTTTGTCCAACAAACGTTTTATGCTGTGCGTGAATGCACAAAGGTGAAATATTGTTGTTATTGACTTGTTGGAGTGCTAATCAGGCATATGACAGCAAGCTAATCGATGCTAACACGCTATTTAGGCTAGCTGTATGTACATATTGCATCATTATGCCTCGTTTGTAGCTATATTTGAGCTCATTTAATTTCCTTTACTTATGTCCTCTGTGTATTTAATCTATATGTGCATGTCTCATGACACATCTGTATGTAATATTAGCTGCATGTCTGATAGTTGTGTGTGTGCCATGTTGTTCCAGACCACAGCAAACGTTAGCCAGCTTGCAAAGATTGTATTAAATCGATTGGAAGAAGACAGCCTGCCATTTCCTTTAACTTGGACACACACATCTATACCTTTGCCAGTCATTTCCAGGAGTTATCTCACCCTCTGAGAAGCCTCCATTTTACTAATGTTTTCCAATGTTGTAAAACTGTGTAGAATAAATATTACATTTCAGCCTGCGACAAATAGTCATGTTGATAGTAGGATAATATAGCAAATATATACTCTTACATCATGTGTTGCTTTCATTATAACACATTTTTGGTCCAATACGGCCCTTTCAACATTTTGGGTTGCCGACCCCTGGTATAACTATTATAGTTTTTAAGTTATTAACAAATTATGAGGAATAACCAGCTTCTTAAAATGTTAATTACATAAAAACTATAATAGTTAAGACCAGGAGTCACCAACGCGGTGCCCGCGGGCACCAGGTCGCCTGTAAGGACCAGATGAGTAGCCCGCTGGCCTGTTCTAAAAATAGCTCAAATAGCAGCACTTACCAGTGAGCTGCCTCTATTTTTTAAATTGTATTTATTTACTAGTGTGACAGTCCTAACTGTCGTGCGGGTTCTCAGGACCATCCAGGGAAGACATTGTCGTGAGACGGTTTAGACTTCTTTATTATTTCAATCACAGTCTTTTGCGTGCTTTTCAGCAGCTGCCTTTTTTCTCACGTGAGCACACGAATGGTTTCCTCCCGTCCGCCGTCTGCTTTTCAGCAGCACGTCGCCGTCGTCTGCGTGGCAGCAGAGGATGGTTTCCTCCCGTCCGCCGTCTCCTCCCTTGATGTTCACGTCTCTCACCCTTTTATACGGTCCAAGAGGGTGATTGCACTGTCCACAGCTGCGTGCTCCACGCAGCTTATGCAGATTGCGGCGTCGCTCCCAGCGCGCCCCGCCTTGCCGCTCGCTCGTCCACGCCTCCTCGCCGCCATCTTGGAGCGGGCGCCGTCGGTCCGCTGGCCCCGCCTCCCCACAACTAGCAAGCTTGTCTCGCTTTGCTCCACATTTTTAATTCTAAGAGAGACAAAACTCAAATAGAATTTGAAAATCCAAGAAAATATTTTAAAGACTTGGTCTTCACTTGTTTAAATAAATTCATTTATTTTTTTACTTTGCTTCTTATAGCTTTCAAAAAGACAATTTCAGAGAAAAAAAATACAACCTTAAAAATTATTTTAGGATTTTTAAACACATATACCTTTTTACCTTTTCAATTCCTTCCTCTTCTTTTCTGACAATTTAAATCAATGTTCAAGTAAATTAATTTTTTTATTGTAAAGAATAATAAATACATTTTAATTAAATTCTTCATTTTAGCTTCTGTTTTTTCGACGAAGAATATTTGTGAAATATTTCTTCAAATTTATTATGATTAAAATTCAAAAAAAAAATTCTGGCAAATCTAGAAAATCTGTAGAATCAAATTTAAATCTTATTTCAAAGTCTTTTGAATTTCTTTTAAAATGTTTGTTCTGGAAAATCTAGAAGAAATGATGATTTGTCTTTGTTAGAAATATAGCTTGGTCCAATTTGTTATATATTCTAACAAAGTGCAGATTGGATTTTAACCTATTTAAAACATGTCATCAAAATTCTAAAATTAATCTTAATCAGGAAAAAATACTAATGATGTTCCATAAATTATTTTTTTATTTTTTTTTATTTTACATGAGTTATTATTTGTACAAACATGGTGCAAAGTAGTTCATGATTTGTTAAAAAAAATGTTAGTGGCTAGCTAGTTAAAATGGGATATTGAGATTTCACAACACTGTCTTAGAAGTGATCATTTGAAAATGTTCAATTTGAAAAATGTGCACTTAGAGAAAATATGAAAATAAAGTGTTGCATATTGATATTTATCTGTTTCCATATATATTTAATGTGAGAAATCATTAAGATGATCAGTGTTTCCACAAAGATAAATATAATTAATTATTAATAATAACATAGAGTTAAAGGTAAATTGAGAAAATTGGCTATTTCTGGCAATTTATTTAAGTGTGTGTCAAACTGGTAGCCCTTCGCATTAATCAGTACCCAAGAAGTAGCTCTTGGTTTCAAAAAGGTTGGTGACCCCTGGTTAAGACCATAACATTTTTTGTGGCACATTCGATTGGGACAAGTTTTGGGAGATTTGGACCAGGTGGGGAAGCCAACTTCACACATATCCAAGTTGCAAGTCTTTTTTTTTTAAACATATTCGCCTTTTCTAAGTGATTTTTCTCACATGTTTTTCCGCTGACAGATCATACCAGTGGTGGAGGCCACCTTCCCATTCAGCCAGGTTCCCCAGGCTTTCCAGAAGTTGGAACACGGCCACGCCAGAGGCAAGACGGTGGTCAGCGTGATTGGCGACCACGAGAGCGGGGAGGAAGAAATGGTCCAGGACGGTCGCCCTGAGGCGGCGGCGGCGGCGCGGCAGAGGGCGACGCACAACTAACGACAGGGAATGATGCTGCGCTCTTTTATCTTTTGGAGCAAAGGATGAAAAAGTGGGACCGGATCCTGCCACATCATCAAGTATTCTTGAAGACTTGACAAGTTTTCACACCCATATGATGTTGCTGTAGCAACCGGCAGCAGTCTCCAGGCAACCTTTCAGGTCAGATTACAAGCAAGTCTTTTGCTCATTTACGCATTGCAACAGGGTGAACTGGTAAATTCCGCTCTGGAGCAGAAACAGCTTTATTGCATTTTGCAGTGACATCATCCCCTCAAAGCACTTTGCAGGCGTCCAATTGTGTTACCGGAGTTGGGTTATATTTACACAATATTTGGGAGTTGCTAATATGTTGTGATTCATGGTGAGGGACATTTTATTGAAATCCAAAAGTGTTTAGGGAGCAACAACATTGTGCACAGTACAGGCCAAAAGTTTGGACACACCTTCTCATTCAATGCGTTTTCTTTATTTCCATGACTATTTACATTGTAGATTGTCACTGAAGGCATCAAAACTATGAATGAACACATGTGGAGTTATGTACTTAACTGGAAACATGTTTTGTATTCTAGTTTCTTCAAAATAGCCACCCTTTGCACACTCTTGGCATTCTCTCGGTGAGCTTCAAGAGGCAGTCACCTTTGAAATGGTTTTCACTTCACAGGTGTGCTTGAAGCTCATGGAGAGAATGCCAAGAGTGTGCAAAGCGGTAATCGGAGCAAAGGGTGGCTATTTTGAAGAAACTAGAATATAAAACATGTTTTCAGTTATGTACCGTATTTTTCGGACTATAAGTCGCTCCGGAGTATAAGTCGCACAGGCCAGAAATTCATAATAAAGAAGGAAAAAAACATATAAGTCGCACTGGAGTATAAGTCGCATTTTTGGGGGAAATTTATTTGATAAAAGCCAACACCAAGAATAGACATTTGAAAGGCAATTTAAAATAAATAAAGAATAGTGAACAACAGGCTGAATAAGTGTACGTTATATGAGGCATAAATAACCAACTGAGAACGTGCCTGGTATGTTAACGTAACATATTATGGTAAGAGTCATTCAAATAACTATAACATATAGAACATGCTATACGTTTACCAAACAATATGTCACTCCTAATCGCTAAATCCCATGAAATTTTATACGTCTAGTCCAGTGGTTCTTAACCTTGTTGGAGGTACCGAACCCCACCAGTTTCATATGCGCATTCACCGAACCCTTCTTTAGTGAAAAATAAAATGGTTTTTTTTTTCAAATTCAAGACAAAGTTATGTTTTTGGTAACACTTAAGTATGGGGAACATATTCTAAGTAATAAAGACTTAATTTAGAGTTATTTGGACACTAGGGGAACATATTCTAAGTAATAAAGACTTAATTTAGAGTTATTTGGTTAGGGTTCGGGTTAGGTTAGGGTTAGAGGGTTAGGGCCAGGGTTAGAGGGTTAGAGTTATAATAAGGCCATGCCGAATAAGAAATGAATAAGTACTTAACAATGACTAGTTAAGAGGCTATATGTCACTAATTTGCATGTTAATAAGCAACTAATTGATGGTGAATATGTTCCCCATACTAAAGTGTTACCATGTTTTTTTACTGGTGCACAAAATGAACCGTGCATGAACATCACCTTGTTCAAACAACAAAACCAACACAGTGCATAAACTCACAACAAATTACACACCTGCAAATCAGTCTGACTTCTGCTGTTGCCGTATCCGTAATACGCAGATAGGGAGAAGTTTGTATTTACACGATGAGTCGGGTGTGTTTTGACCTCCGCCGAACCCCTGAGCCCGACTCACCGAACCCCTAGGGTTCCATCGAACCCAGGTTAAGAACCACTGGTTTAGTCTCTTACGTGAATGAGCTAAATAATATTATTTGATATTTTACGGCAATGTGTTAATAATTTCACACATAAGTCGCTCCTGAGTATAAGTTGCACCCCCGGCCAAACTATGAAACATACTGCGACTTGTAGTCCGAAAAGTACGGTACCTAACGAAAAAAAGGTGAAATAACTGAAAACATGTTTTATATTCTAGTTTCTTCAAAATAGCCACCCTTTGCTCTGATTACTGCTTTGCACACTCTTGGCATTCTCTCCATGAGCTTCACGCACACCTGTGAAGTGAAAACCATTTCAGGTAATTACCTCTTGAAGCTCATCGAGAGAATGCCAAGAGTGTGCAAAGGGTGGCTATTTTGAAGAAACTAGAATATACAAAACATGTTTTCAGTTATGTACTTAACACAAAAAAAGGTGAAATAACTGAAAACAGGTTTTATATTCTAGTTTCTTCAAAATAGCCACCCTTTGCTCTGATTACTGCTCTGCACACTCTTAGCATTCTCTTGATGAGCTTCAAGCACACCTGTGACGCGAAAACCATTTCAGGTGTCTACCTCTTCAAGCTCATCGAGAGAATGCCAAGAGTGTGCAAAGGGTGGCTATTTTGAAGAAACTACAATATAAAACATGTTTTCAGTTATGTACTTAACAAAAAAAGGTGAAATAACTGAAAACATGTTTTATATTCTAGTTTCTTCAAAACAGCCACCCTTTGCTCTGATTACTGCTTTGCACACTCTTGGCATTCTCTCGATGAGCTTCAAGCACACCTGCGAAGTGAAATCCATTTCAGGTGACTGCCTCCTGAAGCTCACCGAGAGAATGCCAAGAGTGTGCCAAGGGTGGCTATTTTGAAGAAACTAGAATATAAAACATGTTTTCAGTTATGTACCGGTACTTTAACAAAAAGGTGAAATAACTGAAAACATGTTTTGTATCCTAGTTTCTTCAAAATAGCCACCCTTTGCGCTGATTACTGCTTTGCACACTCTTGGCATTCTCTCCATGAGCTTCAAGCACACCTGTGAAGTGAAAAGCATTTCAGGTGACTACCTCTTGAAGCTCACCGAGAGAATGCCAAGAGTGTGCCAAGGGTGGCTATTTTGAAGAAACTAGAATATAAAACATGTTTTCAGTTATGTACTTAACAAAAAAAGGTGAAATAACTGAAATTATGTTTTATATCTAGTTTCTTCAAAACAGCCACCCTTTGCTCTGATTACTGCTTTGCACACTCTTGGCATTCTCTCCATGAGCTTCAAGCACACCTGTGAAGTGAAAACCATTTCAGGTGACTACCTCTTTAAGCTCATCGAGAGAAGGCCAAGAGTGTGCAAAGGTTGGCTATTTTAAAGAAACTAGAATATGAAACATGTTTTCAGTTATGTACTTAACACAAAAAAAGGTGAAATAACTGAAAACATGTTTTATATTCTAGTTTCTTCGAAATAGCCACCCTTTGCACACTCTTGGCATTCTCTTGATGAGCTTCAAGCACACCTGTGACGCAAAAACCATTTCAGGTGACTACCTCTTGAAGCTCATGGAGAGAATGCCAAGAGTGTGCAAAGCAGTAGTCCGAGCAAAAATGAAAATAAAGAAAACGCATTGAATGAGGAGAAGGTGTATCCAAACGTTTGGCCTGTACTGTGTATATGCTTTCACTTTTCATTCAGATGTAAAATCTGCACCAATTAAAAACATACAAAGCTAAGTAGAGGATTGGTTTTATTGCTGAATGAAAGGAAAAAAAATAACATTTGAATATGAACACATGCAACATGTTAACACTGTTTAAGTTAATGACAAAACAGGCAAACTCCATTTATTTACTGAAAAGGCATAGATATAAAACCTATTACTGGAAGCGTCAATCAGGTTCTTTTTCATTCAAGTCCAAACCTCGTTCGTACGTTAAGTGGGCGCTAATACAATCTCAAGAGTTCACTTCACTCATCCACGGAAAGGAGTTGTGGTAAAGGTGCATGTAGTCCTTGAACACTTGCACGTCGTAGCAGCTGCACAAAAGAGCCTCTTGCAAGCCGTGTTTAAATAACCTCCACATCCCACGTCTGGTGGAGCTTATTTGGATCCAGGGTGTTGAGAATCACTTGGTTTTTGTCGTAATGATTCCCCCCTGTAAAACACAGATGGGTTACTATCGCTTTAAAGTCATGTGTGCAACATTTATGTGCACAATATTGTGCAAAAGTATCCAACAACCATTATTAATAAATGCATCATTGTCTAATTTGAAGTTAGACTTAGTATGAGAAGTGTTAGGCAGAGCTACAACGCCATCTAGTGTACGGAGTTGGCCACATCGCACAGCTTCACCACTTTGTGGAATATTTCAAGCATATTCTACGACATAGTTTCCCTCAATTAAGCATTTTCAAGCATAACAATGGCTAAATTAACTAAAAACATATCAATACGACAGTAGTATTGGCTACTAGAGGAGACCGAATCAATCAGATCGCGCTGTTCAGTTTCGTGGCCACTGATTGGCTCAGCATTAATATAATGGAATAAGAGTGTAAATGTTATTTCATGTCTAAAGGTCTCTCATAACGTTATTTATAAGGTCATTATCCGTTTTTTTATGACCAAGCTATGCAAATGTTTGATTTAATCAGTCAATTAACCGGGACAAACCGGGGACAACTAAAAAATTAATATATACAGTAAAGGCCAAAAGTTTGGACACTGTGTTTTCTTCATTTTCATGACTATTTACATTGTAGATTGTCACTGAAGCCATCAAAACTATGAATGAACACATGTGGAGTTATGTACTTAACAAAAAAAAAAGGTGAAATCACTGAAAACATGTTTTATATTCTAGTTTCTTCAAAATAGCCACCCTTTGCTCTGATTACAGAATGCACACTCTTGGCATTCTCTCCATGAGCTTCAATAGGTAGTCATTTGAAAGGGTTTCCACTTCACAGGTGTTGTAGGTGTTTTTTTTATCTAACAAATTGTTCTTAGGGTAATTTGTATTTGCTTTTTCAATGTTTATTTTACTTCTGTTTTAAATGTTATTTTTTAGTCTGTCCTTTGCCTCTATTTATCTGTGGCGTATAGCCCTTTGTTCTTCCACTGTGGGTGTTTTTAAAGGTCTGTATAAATAAAGTTGGTATAGTATGGTAGTTGTGATGCCTTCAGTGACAATCTACAATGTAAATAGTCATGAAAATAAAGAAAACGCATTGAAATGAGAAGGTGTGTCCAAACTTTTGGCCTGTATATTTGTGTGGTGGTCTATATTTAATTGTGAGCCTTCAAAAATAAATGAATGTTATATCAGCCCTTTGAGACACTCGTGATTTAGGGCTATATAAGTAAACATGGATTGATTGATTTCGTTATAAGGGAAGTAATGATAAACGGTATTATTTATAACCGCGGTAAAACTCCCGAAGGTTGGTATTGCCGTTTTAAATTAAAATAACCGAAAAACCATGACTGATAACTGTTCTTTGATTAACTCATGGATTGACTGGTGACAGCTTGCTGGCTTAACTTTTTAAAAACTTTTAAAGCACAATACATATTAGTGAACACACACGTACAGTACAGGCCCAAAGTTTGGACACACCTTCTCATTTCAATGCGTTTTCTTTATTTTTGTGACTATTTACATTGTAGATTGTCACTGAAGGCATCAAAACTATGACACCTGTGAAGTGAAAACCATTTCAGGTGACTACCTCTCGAAGCTCATGGAGAGAATGCCAAGAGTATGCAAAGCAGTAATCGGAGCAAAGGGTGGCTATTTTGAATAAAGTAGAATATAAAACATGTTTTCAGTTATTTCACCATTTTTTTCTTAAGTACATAACTGTGTTCATTCATAGTTTTGATGCCTTCAGTGACAATCTACAATGTAAATAGTCATGAAAATAAAGAAAACGCATTGAATGAGGAGAAGGTGTGTCCAAACTTTCGGCCTGTACTGTGTATATGCAAGATTGTAGCCAGTGGCTAATTTCCGTCTTTCATCCCTGCGGCAAGTAATACCATAAATTCTAACATGAAAACAAGAGACATTAATTACTCTCTATTTTATGCTGCAGCTGTCACACATACTGTAATATTGTCATCATGTGCGTACATGGTAATTGTTATATTTTGTATATATGATATAGACATAATATAATATAATATACAGTGTTTCCCATAAACTGCCAAGATACCTGTGGCGGTGGGGGCGTGGCTATTGGCGTGGTCACCATGACATCATCGAGTAATTTGCATAATTTACTACAATGATATAATTTTCTCTAAAAAGGCTCAAAAAATGTATACTTACTAATTAATAATAACAGTTTTGTTTTAAACGTCCATCCATCCATTTTACAATATAATTACAACACTTTATGTACATATTTATATACAGATTTGAACAATAAGTTATTCACTGAAATATATTTATTAATTGTGGTTCTTACAAAAAATATATCTTATAAAAATATAAAAGCTAAAATGTCTCTTAAAGCTCTGCCCCTTTAATTAGTGCATACTAAATAATTTAACTTTATCCTACTACTAAAACCATATTATTTACCAGTAACATAAAGTGAAACAGAGGCAGAGGTGTCCTGCCACAGTCAGTAACAAATAAACAGAAAACAGTAGTGGTGGTAGATAGACACAAAGCTTCATCCAACATCTGATCCACTGAACAAAGAGCTCCAAAAATCTTGATCCTACACTTCTCTTTTCTAAAGTAAATCTGAACAGCCTATATGGGCATCTACATCAACTATATGATTTGCCTGAGAAGCTGGACAGGACAAAAAAAAAAAAAAACATTTTTGTGGCGGCCTTAATTCTTTCATGGCGGGCCGTCACAATTAAATGAATGTGTGGGAAACACTGATATATCAGTATATATAATATACTGTACATATATTATGTAAATATTACGTATATGTTATATTTATATCGCTATATTTAGTCTATTTATACCTGCATTGTCCTTTCCATCCTTACACTTTCCATCATTGTAACTGAGCTACTGTATGGAACAATTTCCCTTGTGGATCATTAAAGTTTGTCTAAGTCTGATTAACATGCAGCATATTCCCAAACACAACTTATACAAACACACTACTGTCTGAACAACTAAGATATTCAATTGTGCAAATTGGACCTACATGCTCTTAGACCAGAGTGATGCCTGCGTTCAAAGACCACGGAATGGAGTAAGACGGGAATAATAAATAGAAATAGGCTTTATTTGCTACGCACTTTTCATTTAAAAATAAATCTTAAAGTGCTACAGTACAAAACAATATTTAAAACATTAAAGCTTAGCCATTACAACTGATAAAACACTAATAGTGAAGCATAAGAAACCCTGCAAAATAGTGGGTTTTCGAACGGTCTGTGTTTAGATTAGTTGATTTAAAAAAAAGAAAATAAGCTCTGTCAAAAGATTTCAGTGTGCTTTCAGTGTACTTTTTGAGCAATAACCGCAATAATAATAACCATGCTATAACAATTTCACATCATTACATCCCTAATAGTGTAGAGCAGGGGTGTCCAAAGTGCGGCCCAGGGGCCATTTGCGGCCCGCAGGTCACTTTTTAACGGCCCCACGGCACGTTCTAAAAATACGATTAAAAAAAAACAACATAAAAAGTGGTATAAAAGAGCAACCAGGTGAACAAGAAAATGTTGCAATGTTTACTCTAACAACACAAAGCTGCCATGCAGGCTGTTTCTCTCTTTAAAAAATAATAATGAATCAAAATCAATGTCATTATGAATTATTGACCTATTCAAGACTCCAATTACGTCACATTAAATATTCCACTTTGAGATATTCTTTGGGGAAAATGTTGCATATTTTGTGTTTGCCATATAAAAAACTAAGCTTTTTTTTTTTTTTTTTAAAGAAGGGCCTAAAACGAACAAACAAAAACCATAAACAACAATACAACTTATAATTGACGGAGAGATCTGAAGTTGATCTCGAGATTATTGTGTTAAAAGTAAACAGTAAAAAATATAAATAATTTATTTTTTAACACTTTAATGAGTAGGACCCTTTTGGTTCCCCAATAAATTTAGTGTGATTTGTTTTTAAGTGTCATTGTTCCAAAAATAATAATGAATCAAAATCAATGTTGTTATGAGTTATTGACCTTTTTAAGGCTCCAATTTTTATATAATCTGAAATATTCCACTTACAAATTTTATTGGGTGAAAATATTACATATTTTGTGTTTTTTTCCATTAAAAAACAGGGTTTTCTTTGACAATAAGAGCATATAACTTAAATCTTTAAAAACGTAATATTGACAGATAGACCTAATGTTGATCTAGAGATTTAAACCTTGAATAATAATACAAATAATAATACTGAATAATGACACATTTTAAATATTTTTTTGACCAAAACCCTTTGGGGCCCCCGGGATCGAGCCTGAGTGGAGGCCTAAATGTATATTTTGTATACATATATTGTATTGGTTTTTAAAATAAAAAATATAAAATGGCCCCCGCTAGCTTTGATTTTTCAGTGTGCGGCCCTCAGTGGAAAAAGTCTGGACACCCCTGGTGTAGAGCACTGGTGTGCCGTGGGAGCTTATGTAATTTCACCTAATTGGGTTAAAAATATTTTTTTAAAACCAGTAATTATAATCCGTAAATGTGCCGTTGTTGAGTGTCTGTGCTGTCTAGAGATCGGCAGAGTAACCGCGTAATACTCTTCCATACTAGTAGGTAGCAGCAGGTAGCTAATTGCTTTGTACATGTCGGGAACGACGACAGTGGTTTGCAGGTAAAAAGGTGTCTAATGCTTAAACCAAAAATTAAAAAAATGCGAGTGCTGCTAAGAAAAGGCATTGAAGCTTAGGGAAGGCTATGCAGAACTAAAACCGAACTGGCTGCAAAGTAAACAAAACACAAAATGCTGGACGACAGCAAAGACTTACAGCGTGTGGAGCAGACGGCGTCCACAAAGTACATCCGTAAATGACATGTGTGGAGAATGCATATATGTTTCATAGTTCTTTCTTTATTCATAGTCATGTTTAAATCAGCTAGTATTTTTCCATTTGTACTCTTTCTATGTTTGTATCTTATGTCCGCAAGTAAACTGTGTGCTTTACTTTGAAGGCTTGGAATGTGGGAGTTGGAGTACTCCCTTTTATATCTTATCTGTATTAGAACAATGAGGCTGTATTCCTTTCTGGACAGGGTGGGGGCTGTTTTCGTATTCAAGAAGTTGTCTCTTCCCGTTTGGAATGTTAGACCAATTGTGTTAGATGTAAATATAAACGGAATACAATGATTTGCAAATCCTTTTCAACCCATATTCAGTTGAATGCACTACAAAGACAAGATATTTGATGTTCAAACTCATAAACTTGATTTTTTTTTGCAAATAATAATTAATTTAGAATTTCATGGCTGCAACACGTGCCAAAGTAGTTGGGAAAGGGCATGTTCACCACTGTGTTACATGGCCTTTCCTTTTAACAACACTCAGTAAACGTTTGGGAACCGAGGAGACACATTTTTGAAGCTTCTCAGGTGGAATTCTTTCCCATTCTTGCTTGATGTACAGCTTAAGTTGTTCAACAGTCCGGGGGTCTCCGTTGTGGTATTTTAGGCTTTATAATGCGCCACACATTTTCAATGGGAGACAGGTCTGGACTACAGGCAGGCCAGTCTAGTACCCGCACTCTTTTACTATGAAGCCACGTTGATGTAAGACGTGGCTTGGCATTGTCTTGCTGAAATAAGCAGGGGCGTCCATGGTAACGTTGCTTGGATGGCAACATATGTTGCTCCAAAACCTGTATGTACCTTTCAGTATTAATGGCGCCTTCCCAGATGTGTAAGTTACCCATGTCTTGGGCACTAATACACCCCCATACCATCACAGATGCTAGCTTTTCAACTTTGCGCCTATAACAATCCGGATGGTTCTTTTCCTCTTTGGTCCGGAGGACACGACGTCCACAGTTTCCAAAAACTATTTGAAATGTGGACTCGTCAGACCACAGAACATTTTTCCACTTTGTATAAGTCCATCTTAGATGAGCTCAGGCCCAGTGAAGCCGACGGCGTTTCTGGGTGTTGTTGATAAACGGTTTTCGCATTGCATAGGAGAGTTTTAACTTGCACTTACAGATGTAGCGACCAACTGTAGTTACTGACAGTGGGTTTCTGAAGTGTTCCTGAGCCCATGTGGTGATATCCTTTACACACTGATGTCGCTTGTTGAAGCAGTACAGCCTGAGGGATCGAAGGTCACGGGCTTAGCTGCTTACGTGCAGTGATTTCTCCAGATTCTCTGAACCCTTTGATGATATTACGGACCGTAGATGGTGAAATCCCTAAATTCCTTGCAATAGCTGGTTGGGAAATGTTGTTCTTAAACAATTTGCTCTCGCATTTGTTGACAAAGTGGTGACCCTCGCCCCATCCTTGTTTGTGAATGACTGAGCATTTTATGGAATCTACTTTTATACCCAATCATGGCACCCACCTGTTCCCAATTTGCCTGTTCACCTGTGGGATGTTCCAAATAAGTGTTTGATGAGCATTCCTCAACTTTATCAGTATTTATTGCCACCTTTCCCAACTTCTTTGTCACGTGTTGCTGGCATCAAATTCTAAAGTTAATGATTATTTGCACAAAAAAAAAATGTTTATCAGTTTGAACATCAAATATGTTGTCTTTGTAGCATATTCAACTGAATATGGGTTGACAATGATTTGCAAATCATTGTATTCTGTTTATATTTACATCTAACACAATTTCCCAACTCATATGGAAACAGGGTTTGTATGTCCTCCTGAAATAATTTGGGATTGACCAGTGACTTTAATTCCCTGGGAGGGAAGGCTGGTCAGACGCAACAATTGACAATCAACAAAATAGGAACGTAAGACAAGAACTAAAACTCAAAATAAGTCACGACGTTGAGACGAGCTATACTGACGCATGCTTGGTTATGGTTGGAATCAGGCCTGGCCCTAACCAATCTGGCGCCCTAGGCAAGATTTTAGGTGGCGCCCCCCCACATCAGCAGTGAAGTGTATATATATACTCACAAGAAACGGAATAGCTTTGTCTTTGACCTTTTTTTTTACTTAAAGAAAGCAAATTAACATATTATATGAGAATGTTATGTTATGATTATCTTTAACCGAATCACAGCAGTGCTCAAATTAAAAAACAGCATTCCCTCTCATGTGATATTGCTTAATTAACATTAATGATGTGCACTTTAACAACTAGGCTTACAACTATACCTAATATATAATGGGGTGGAAAAGTGACTATTACCTGCAGAGCAAACATTAGCTAACCAGAAGGCAATAACAATGTAAACAGAAAACACCTGCTTAAAAGATCTAATACAAATGTCCTTGAGGAATGTAAGGTGGGAGTACTGTAATTACCTAATGTTACATTATTATTTTCCATAACATTTTAGCCCCCTCCACAATATTAACCCGACGTTAAAACAGAACCAGCTATTTATTTATTAGCAATTGCCGAATCATGTAACATTAGCTTAATGCTAAAAAGCCAGGTTACTATCACATTCTGTAACAGACAAATAATTTCATGTAGGCTAACGTTACCTCCCTGCTACCTTTGTCTTTTTCTCGTTTCTCCTCCTCTTCTTTTCTATTTTTTTCTTCCCTGGGCACCTGACAGTTTTGGCCGTTTTGACATATTGTGTTGATTTTTTGATGCGGTGACGTCCATAAACAGTCATGATACGGGAAGGGAGGGGGCGCACCGTGCGGGGGGAGGGGGGGGGCGTAATGTTGTAACAAATAATATTTCTATTAAATAGGCTTTACTTTGCATTTTAATTAACGTGGGATTATTGTTTGTATTTAGAAATAATAGTACCAACTTTTTTTTTCTTTTTTTTCTCCAACATTTGTGGCACTGGCGTGGCGCCCCCTGATGGACGGCGCCCTTAGCATTTGCCTATACGGCCTATGCCACGGGCCGGCCCTGGTTGGAATTCATATCCAACAATTGTGAGAACGACTTTTTATTGTCAGTATCGGCTGCTGAGTTTCATTTTTTAACGAAACTCGGCTGCTGGCGTGCCTCAGAATTTTTTCAATGGAAAAAGAATGTGTCAGAAAAGGTTGAAAAACACTAGTGTAGAGCACACCTAATAGAATTACAATAATAGTGTGCTAGTATGGTGAAGTCCACAAGGTGTCACTGTTGAATAGCCATCCATCCATACATTTTCTACAGCTTGTCCCTTTCAGGGTCACACGGGGGGTGCTGGAGCCTATCTCAGCTGCATTCGGGCAGAAGGCGGGGTACACCCTGGACAAGTCGCCACCCTAGGGCCAATTTAGTGTTGCCAATCAACCTATCCCCAGGTGCGTGTTTTTGGAGGTGGGAGGAAGTTGGATGCGCATTAATGCATTGCAAAATGAGAAACGTCGATAAAACGTCAACATTTTCTTCCACTCGACGAGTAAAAGGCTCACCTTTCACCTCCAAGACCAGATCGGAGTGGGGCATGTAGCGGATGAAGCCCTGGGGGGTGATGCTCCACACGTGGTTGTCCTGCTCCGGTGTGAGGCCCACGCGGCTCCCGGCGATGATGACGCTCCCACTGGGGCTCAGGCAGCACTCCTCCAGCAGCTGCAAGACACAAACCTCCGGTCACATCTCGGCACATTTAGAAAAGGGATCGCAGAACTGAATCAGACCTTGCAGTGCAGATGCCCGCCGCGGTAGACCCAGACCTGCTCCAAACCGTGCGTCTCCTCGGCCTCTTGAACCCGCAGGAGTTTGACGTCATCCAGATCGCCCGATACTGACATCATGAGCCTGGTCTGTCTGTTCCTTAGGCGGAAGTGCACTTGCCTCTAAAACACACAATCATTCAGGTCAGAATGATCTTTTGGATACAGGTCCTGTAATGTTGTGGCCACTGAGAGTACCAATTGTTCATGGGAGAGGGCGCCGGGCCTCTATTAGGGATAGGGTGTTTATTTAGGGGGGGTCTTTTATTAGTACAACACATTTTTATAATATTTAAAGAATACTGCATATGTTGTTCCTCAAGTATAATGCACCTTTACCATTTATTAATGGAAACGTATGCAATTCAACTATTAGGGGTACGGTGTTTATTCAGGGAGGTCTTTTATTTGGACCAATGTATTTTTATCATTATATTTTAAATAGTATATACTGTCCCCGCCACTCCGAAAGGGACAAGCAGTAGAAAATGGATGGATAGATGGATGTTCCTCAAGGATAATGCACCTGGGACGGCGTGGCGTAGTGGGTAGAGCAACCGTGCCAGAAACCTGAGGGTTGCAGGTTCGCTCCCCGCCTCTTACCATCCAAAAATCGCTGCCGTTGTGTCCTTGGGCAGGACACTTCACCCTTTGCCCCCGGTGCCGCTCACACCGGTGAAATGAATGATGAATGATAGGGATAGGTGGTGGTCGGAGGGGCCGTAGGCGCAAATTGCAGCCACGCTTCCGTCAGTCTACCCCAGGGCAGCTGTGGCTACGTGAGTAGCTTACCACCACCAGGTGTGAATTATTGATGGGTTCAGAAAAACATGTAAAGCGACTTTGGGTACTTAGAAAAGCGCTATATAAATCCCAGGTATTATTATTATTATTATTTACCATTTATTAACGGGAGAGGGTGCCAGGCCTATATTAGGGGCAAGGTGTTTATTCAAGGGGATCTTTGATTTGGACAACACATTTTTATAATATTTGAAGAATACTGCATATGTTGTTCCTCAAGGATAATGCACCTTTACCATTTATTAATTGAAGGGTGTGTGCCATTCAACTGTTAGGGGTAAGGTGTTTATTTAGTGAGGTCTTTTATTTGGACCAATGCATTTTTATCATTATATTTTAAATAGTATATATTGTCCCCGCCACGCCAAAAGGGACAAGCGGTAGAAAATGGATGGATGAATGCACCTTTACCATTTATTAACGGGAGAGGGTGCCAGGTCTATATTAGGGGCAAGGTGTTTATTCGAGGGGATTTTTTATTTGGACAACATATTTTTATAATATTTGAAGAATACTGCATATGTTGTTCTTCAAGGATAATGCACCTTTACGATTTATTAATTGAAAAGTATGCCACTCAACTGTTAGGGGTAAGGTGTTTATTTAGTGAGGTCTTTTATTTGGACCAATGCATTTTTATCATTATATTTTAAATAGTATATATTGTCCCCGCCACGCCAAAAGGGACAAGCGGTAGAAAATGGATGGATGAATGCACCTTTACCATTTATTAACGGGAGAGGGTGCCAGGTCTATATTAGGGGCAAGGTGTTTATTCGAGGGGATTTTTTATTTGGACAACATATTTTTATAATATTTGAAGAATACTGCATATGTTGTTCTTCAAGTATAATGCACCTTTACCATTTATTAATGGAAAAGTATGCAATTCAACTATTAGGGGTACGGTGTTTATTCAGGGAGGTCTTTTATTTGGACCAATGTATTTTTATCATTATATTTTAAATAGTATATACTGTCCCCGCCACTCCGAAAGGGACAAGCGGTAGAAAATGGATGGATAGATGGATGTTCCTCAAGGATAATGCACCTTTACCATTTATTAACGGGAGAGGGTGCCAGGCCTATATTAGGGGCAAGGTGTTTATTCAAGGGGATCTTTGATTTGGACAACACATTTTTATAATATTTGAAGAATACTGCATATGTTGTTCCTCAAGGATAATGCACCTTTACCATTTATTAATTGAAGGGTGTGTGCCATTCAACTGTTAGGGGTAAGGTGTTTATTTAGTAAGGTCTTTTATTTGGACCAATGCATTTTTATCATTATATTTTAAATAGTATATATTGTCCCCGCCACGCCAAAAGGGACAAGCGGTAGAAAATGGATGGATGAATGCACCTTTACCATTTATTAACGGGAGAGGGTGCCAGGTCTATATTAGGGGCAAGGTGTTTATTCGAGGGGATTTTTTATTTGGACAACATATTTTTATAATATTTGAAGAATACTGCATATGTTGTTCTTCAAGGATAATACACCTTTACGATGTATTAATTGAAAAGTATGCCACTCAACTGTTAGGGGTAAGGTGTTTATTCAGGAAGGTCTTTTATTTGGACCAATGCATTTTTATCATTATATTTTAAATAGTATATATTGTCCCCGCCACTCCGAAAGGGACAAGCGGTAGAAAATGGATGGATAGATGGATGTTCCTCAAGGATAATGCACCTTTACCATTTATTAACGGGAGAGGGTGCCAGGCCTATATTAGGGGCAAGGTGTTTATTCAAGGGGATCTTTGATTTGGACAACACATTTTTATAATATTTGAAGAATACTGCATATGTTGTTCCTCAAGGATAATGCACCTTTACCATTTATTAATTGAAGGGTGTGTGCCATTCAACTGTTAGGGGTAAGGTGTTTATTTAGTGAGGTCTTTTATTTGGACCAATGCATTTTTATCATTATATTTTAAATAGTATATATTGTCCCCGCCACGCCAAAAGGGACAAGCGGTAGAAAATGGATGGATGAATGCACCTTTACCATTTATTAACGGGAGAGGGTGCCAGGTCTATATTAGGGGCAAGGTGTTTATTCGAGGGGATTTTTTATTTGGACAACATATTTTTATAATATTTGAAGAATACTGCATATGTTGTTCTTCAAGGATAATGCACCTTTACGATTTATTAATTGAAAAGTATGCCACTCAACTGTTAGGGGTAAGGTGTTTATTCAGGGAGGTCTTTTATTTTGGACCAATGCATTTTTATCATTATATTTTAAATAGTATATATTGTCCCCGCCACGCCGAAAGGGACAAGCGGTAGAAAATGGATGGATGGATGCACCTTTACCATTTATTAACGGGAGAGGGTGCCAGGCCTATATTAGGGGCAAGGTGTTTATTCAAGGGGATCTTTGATTTGGACGACACATTTTTATAATATTTGAAGAATACTGCATATGTTGTTCCTCAAGGATAATGTACCTTTACCATTTATTAATTGAAGGGTGTGCCATTCAACAATTAGGGGCAAGGTGTTTATTCAGGGAGGTCTTTTACTTGGACCAATGCATTTTTATCATTATATTTTAAATAGTATATATTGTGCCCGCGACCCCAAAAGGGACAAGCAGTAGAAAATTGATGGATGGATGGATGGATGTTCCTGAAGGATAATGCACCTTTACCATTTATTGACGAGAGAGTGTGCCAGGTAACTATTAGAGTTAAGGTGTTTATTTACGGGAGTGTTTCTATGTTTATAACTTTTTGAAGCGTACTGTGTATATTTTTCCCCAAGAATAATGCACTTTTACTATGTATTGATGGGAGAGGGTGCCTGGCCTCTATTAGGGGTAAGGTTTTTATTCAGGGGGGGTCTTTGATTTGGAAAAAATGCATTTTTATAATATTTTAAATAGTATATAATGTTGGTCGAGGTTATTGCACCTTTACCGTTTATTAACGGGAGAGGGTTCTAGGCAAGTATTAGGGTAAGGTGTTTATTCAGGGGGGTCTTTTATTTGGAAAAAATGCATTTTTGTATTTTCAATAATATATATCGTTCGTCGAGGATAATGCACCTTTACCATTTATCAACAGGAGAGTTTGCCAGGTAACTATTAAAGGTAAGGTGTTTATTTACGGAAGTGTTTGTATGTTTATAATATTTTGAAGAGTACTGTGTATAATTTCCCCCAAGAATAATGCACTTTTATTATGTATTAATGGTAGACAGTGCCAGACGTTTATTAGGGGTAAGGTGTTTATTCAGGGGAGTGTTTTATTTGGAAAAAATGCATTTTTATATTTTCAATAATATCTATCGTTAGTCGAGGATAATGCACCTTTACCATTTACTAACAGGAGAGTTTGCCAGGTAATTATTAAGGGTAAGGTGTTTATTTACTGGAGTGTTTGTATGTTTATAATATTATGAAGAGTACTGTGTATATTTTTCCCCAAAAATAATGCATTTTGACTATGTATTAATGGGAGAGTGTGCCAGACGTTTATTAGGGGTACGCTGTTTATTCAGGGGAGCATTTCTATAATTTTTGAAGAATACTGCATATGTTGTTCCTAAATGATAATGCACTTTTACCATTTACTAACGGGAGAGGGTGCCAGGCCTCTATTAGGGGTAAGGTGTTTATTCAGGGGGTCTTTTATTTGGACAAATGCATTTTTATAATTATATTTTAAATAGTATATGTTGTTCCTCAAGGATAATGCACCTTTACCATTTATCAACAGGAGAGGGTGCCAGGCAACTATTAGAGGTAAGGTGTGAACAATTTCCCTTGTGGATCATTAAAGTTTGTGTAAGTTTTATTCAGGGGGGTACTTTATTTGGAAAAATGCATATTTATAATAATATTTTAAAGAGTATATATTGTTTGTCGAGGATAATGCACCTTTACCATTTATTAACGGGAGAGTGTGCCAGGCCTCTATTAGGGGTAAAGTGTTTATTCAGGGGGGTCTTTTCTTTGGAAAAATTGCATTTTTATAATATTTTAAATAGTATATATTGTTTGTCAAGGATAATGCACTTTTACCATTTATTAACAGGAGAGTTTGCCAGGTAAGGTGTTTATTTACGGGAGTGTTTGTATGTTTATAATATTTTGAAGAGTACTGTGTATATTTCCCCCCAATAATAATGCACTATTACAATGTATTAATGGTAGAGTGTGCCGGACGTTTATTAGGGGTAAGCTGTTTATTCAGGGGGGTTTACCATTTAGGCATGGGAGTATGTGCCAGGCATCTGTTAGGGGTAACACGTTTATTCAGGGGAGTCTTATTTGTACAAACACATTTTACATTCAGTATAGACTAGTCACAGTATCTAATAGTATATAAGATGAATATTTTCCCCCAAGGGTGATGCATTTAGCTATTAATTGGGGCGTGGCGTCTAATAGAAAGGAGGCCCTTTATTTAGGGAAATTATTTCTTGCATGATATTTCACTGATTTGCTTAAAAGTTTTTAAAATATGGTTGATTTAAACAGGGTTTTGTTAGAGTGGA
>NC_084753.1:28220855-28225855 GCF_033978785.1 Entelurus aequoreus | reverse complement strand
AACAAGTACATTTGATATTTTTGGCCACTAAATTTAAATCCACAGTAACACTGTTTAAATATAGGAAAATAAAACACTGTACTTTAATCAAGTGATTCTTTGGGGTACCTCTAGATGGAGCCCTGGCACAGTTTGAAATGCAGTGCTGCATCTCCTAGATTCATTTTAAACCGAAGAAAAGAATCATGAACTTACGAAGCCGACAGTCAGTAACGACAGGATGGCGGTGTTGGCGTTGACGCAACCCATCGCCCTCAAGTCGGGGTAGTTGCCCTCCTCTAACAGGTACATCCTGCCGGTGAAGTCCTGGCCTTCAAACACCAGCCAACTGGGGGGGACGTTAGCCAAATAAGCTTAAGGAGTCATTTGCGAGTACAAAACCCAAGACCAGTGAAGTTGGCACGTTGTGTAAATGGTAAATAAAAACAGAATACAATGATTTGCAAATCCTTTTCAACTTATATTCAATTGAATAGACTGCAAAGACAAGATATTTAATGTTCACACTGAGAAACTTCATTTTTTTTTGCAAATAATCATTAACTTAGAATTTCATGGCTGCAACACGTGCCAAAGTAGTTGGGAAAGGGCATGTTCACCACTGTGTTACATGGCCTTTCCTTTTAACAACACTCAGTAAACGTTTGGGAAATGAGGAGACACATTTTTGAAGCTTTTCAGGTGGAATTCTTTCCCATTCTTGCTTGATGTACAGCTTAAGTTGTTCAACAGTCCGGGGGTCTCCGTTGTGGTATTTTAGGCTTCATAATGCGCCACACCTTTTCAATGGGAGACAGGTCTGTACTACAGGCAGGCCAGTCTAGTACCCGCACTCTTTTACTATGAAGCCACGTTGATGTAACGTGTGGCTTGGCATTGTCTTGCTGAAATAAGCAGGGGCGTCCATGATAACGTTGCTTGGATGGCAACATATGTTGCTCCAAAACCTGTATGTACCTTTCAGCATTAATGGTGCTTTCACAGATGTGTAAGTTACTCATGTCTTGGGCACTAATACACCCCCATACCATCACAGATGCTGACTTTTCAACTTTTGCGCCTAGAACAATCCGGATGGTTCTTTTCGTCTTTGTTCCGGAGGACACGACGTCCACAGTTTCCAAAAACTATTTGAAATGTGGACTCGTCAGACCACAGAACACTTTTCCACTTTGCATCAGTCCATCTTAGATGAGCTTGGGGCCCAGCAAAGCCGGCGGCGTTTCTGGGTGTTGTTGATAAATGGCTTTGGCTTTGCATAGTAGAGTTTTGACTTGCACTTAACGATGTAGCGACCAACTGTAGTTACAGACAGTGGTTTTCTGAAGCGTTCCTGAGGCCATGTGGTGATATCCTTTACACACTGATGTCGTTTTTTTGATGCAGTCAAAGGGGTCGAAGGTCCGTAATATCATCGCTTACGTGCAGTGATTTCTCCAGATTCTCTGAACCTTTTGATGATATTACGGACCGTAGATTGTGAAATCCCTAAATTCCTTGCAATAGCTGGTTGAGAAATGTTGTTCTTAAACTGTTGGGACAATTTCCTCACGCATTTGTTGACAAAGTGGTGACCCTCGCCCCATCCTTGTTTGTGAATGACTGAGCATTTCATGGAAGCTGCTTTTATACCCAATCATGGCACCCACCTGTTCCCAATTAGCCTGTTCACCTGTGAGATGTTCCAAATAAGTGTTTGATGAGCATTTCTCAACTTTCTCAGTCTTTTTTGCCACTCGTGCCAGCTTTTTTGAATCATGTTGCAGGCATCAAATTCCAAATGAGCTAATATTTGCAAAAAATAACAAAAGTTTACCAGTTGGAACATTAAGTATCTTGTCTTTGCAGTCTATTCAATTGAATATAAGTTGATAAGGATTTGCAAATCATTGTATTCTGTTTTTTATTTACGATTTACACAACGTGCCAACTTCACTGGTTTCGGGGTTTGCATGTATGTGTGGTGCTGCGTCTTCCCCTCACCTGCCCACCAGGACCTTGCAGGAGGCCACGGTGAAGCCTTGCTGCACGGCCGCCATGTTGTCCTCCAAAGAAAGGACGCCGCCTTGAAAAGCTGGCTGGGAGAAAAGCTGCACCTGAGGCGGGAGAAAGCATGAGTCATCATGTCACCCTGCTACACAAACAAGTACTACCTACCTTAAACTTGGCCATGTTCTCAAAATCATCCTGAAATACAAAAAAACAGAGTGTTATTCGTCCTTCAATTTTTTTAATTTTATTTTTTTTAAAAATCAAATCGACTTTTGTTCATCACGTGCTCCCTAAGAAGCCCCGTGATGAGTCACCAAGACCACATGATAGATCTTTTCCTTTGACATTTATTCTGGAATCTTTTGTGTCACATGCCTAAAAACACATTAACATTGTTGGTTCCTCATCTTGGACAGAGACACATTGTGACTCATTCACTCACTCATGTCACGAGCATTTTTTGACATTTCAATAATATTTTAGAGGATAACTGTATAATTTCACTATCTATTACCTTGCATGCGGCTCTTTAGGGCCGCCCTAGTGGCTTCCTGGACCTCTTTCAGAGATGTGTGAAAATGGAACAAGATGAAAAAATTAAATACAATTTAAAAAAAATTATATATATATATATATATATATATACTGTATATATAATTTTGTTACATTTTTTATTTTATTTTATTTTTTCAATTGAATAGACTGCAAAGACAATATATTTAATGGAAAAAAAATAAAAAATATATATATATATATACATATATATATATATATATATATATATATATACATTATATATAATATATAATTTTTTAAAAACATTTTAAATTTTTTTTTTTTTTTTAAATGTTAAAAAAAACTATATATATATATAATGTATATAGTTATTTTAAATTGTATATATAATTTGTTTTAATTATTTTTGTTTTACTTTGTTTTTTAATAAAATAAAATTTTAAAAAAGTTTTTTAAAATATATATATATATATATATATATATATATATATATATATATATATATATATATATATATATATATATATATATATAATTTTTTTCATTAATGTATATAATTTAAAAAAATTATATACATACACTACCGTTCAAAAGTTTGGGGTCACCCAAAAATATTTGTGGAATAGCCTTCATTTCTAAGAACAAGATTAGACTGTCGCGTTTCAGATGAAAGTTCTCTTTTTCAGGCCATTTTGAGCGTTTAATTGACCCCACAAATGTGATGCTCCAGAAAGTCAATCTGCTCAAAGGAAGGTCAGTTTTGTAGCTTCTGTAACGAGCTAAACTGTTTTCAGATGTGTGAACATGATTGCACAAGGGTTTTCTAATCATCAATTAGCCTTCTGAGCCAATGAGCAAACACATTGTACCATTAGAACACTGGAGTGATAGTTGCTGGAAATGGGCCTCTATACACCTATGTAGATATTGCACCAAAAACCAGACATTTCCAGCTAGAATAGTCATTTACCACATTAGCAATGTATAGAGTGTACTTCTTTAAAGTTAAGATTAGTTTAAAGTTGTCTTCATTGAAAAATAAGGACATTTTAATGTGACCCCAAACTTTTGAACGGTAGTGTGTATATATATGTATATAATACCAAAAAAATTATATATATATATATTTAAAAAATTCCTTTTTTTTCATTAAAAATCTTGTCTTTGCAGTCTATTCAATTGAAAAAATAAAATTAAATTAAAAAAAAACTTAAAGAATTTTATGTATATATATATATATATATATATATATATATATATATATATATATATATATATATATATATATATATATATATATATATATATATATATATATATATATATATATAATTTTTAATTTGTTTCTATAATTTTATATATATTTTTTGTTTTAATATATTTTCTTTAGAAGGACAGACATGACACAAACCTTCCTAATTGTTAGAAACCCCACTGTTTATATTAAACATGCTTCACTGATGACAGTATTTGGCGAGCGCCATTTTGTCCCACTGATTCCAGCGATCCTTGAACTCATCGTAGTTTGTTTACATGTAAATGGTAAATGGGTTATACTTGTATAGCGCTTTCCTACCTTTCAAGGTACTCAAAGCGCTTTGACAGTATTTCCACATTCACCCATTCACACACACATTCACACACTGATGGCGGGAGCTGCCATGCAAGGCCCTAACCAGGACCCATCAGGAGCAAGGGTGAAGTCTCTTGCTCAAGGACACAACGGACGTGACGTAGGTTGGTAGAAGGTGGGGATTGAACCAGGAACCCTCAACTGCGCCATGTGACGCTGCCACAGAAAGACGTGTTTTATGCCACTCCTTCTTTGTCTCGTTTTGTACACCAAACGTTTTATGCTGTGCGTGAATGCACAAAGGTGAGCTTTGTTGATGCTATTGACTTGTTGGAGTGCTAATCAAGCCTAACACGGTATTTAGGCTAGCTGTATGTACATATTGCATCATTATGCCTTGTTTGTAGCTATAGTTGAGCTCATTTCATTTCCTTAATGTCCTCTGTGTTTAATTTATATTTGCATGTCTCATGACACATTATCTGTATGTAATATTGGCTGCATTTCTCATAGTTGTTTGGGTGCCATGTTGTTCCAGACCACAGCAAACGTTACCCAGCTTGCAGAGATTGTAATAAATCCATTAGAAGAAGACAGCCTGCCGTTTCCTTAAACTTGGACACACACATCTATACCTTTGGCCATTATTGGCCAGTAATTTCCAGAAGATTCTCATCCAAGCCTCCATTTTACTAATGATTTCCAATGTTGACAGAAATGTGATTTGTGTCAGCCTTTGATAGTAGGCTAATATAGCTAATATAGACACATACATCATGTGTTGCCTTCATTATAACACTTATATGAGGCTTTTAATTTATTACGACTCCAGACAGTTTATTTTAATTTTTAATTTTTTTGCGGCTCCAGAAAGTTTTTATTTTTGGTCCAATATGGCTCTTTCAACATGTTGGGTTGC
>NC_084753.1:28213355-28218355 GCF_033978785.1 Entelurus aequoreus | reverse complement strand
GTTGCAGTGTTGGGAACATTACTATAAGAAAGTCATTTGAATTTAAATTGAATTGTACAGTTTTGTACATCGCTTTGTGAAAAGCGCTTCATAAATAAAATGTACTTACTTACTTACTAATCATTTATACTTATGAGATACTATGCTACATGAGTCAAACTCAAGGCCCAGGGGCCAGATCTGGCCCATTTTGGAAATGCGTCAATAAAGTATTTACATTTTTCTTACTAAATGTATTGTTTTTTTCTAGAGATGTCTGATAATATCGGCCGATAAATGCTTTAAAATGTAATATCGGAAATTATCGGTATCGGTTTCAAAAAGTAATATGTATGACTTTTTAAAACGCCGCTGTACGGAGTGGTACACGGACATAGGGAGAAGTACAGAGCGCCAATAAACCTTAAAGCAGGGGTGTCCAAACTTTTCCCATTTAGGGCCGCACACGGAAAAATTAAAGCATGTGGGGGCCATTTTGATATTTTTCATTTTCAAACCATAACAAAATATATGGATTTTTAAAATTATTTTACCTTTCGGGTTCCCGGGGACCATAAAGGGTCTCAGTCATTAAAATTTAAAAAATAAGTCAAATTATTATTAATATTTTATAACGCTTACAATAAATCTCTATATCAACTTCAAGTTGATATAAAGTAATAAAAAAAAAGGTTTTATGGCTTTTCTGTCAAAAACAACTTTGTTTTTTATAGTAAAACTGACATATGCAGTATTTAGTAACTAGAGCCCTAAAAGATCAATAATGCAGGACACCATTGATTTTTAATTATTTAATATTTTTGAGTAATCACAGTGAAAAAATAAATAAAATACCACTAAATATATTTGGGATCCAAAAGGTGCCCCACTCATAAAGTGATACATTTGTATTAGGTTTTTCTTTTACTTTCAACACTTAAGTTACAAGATCAAATTCAGATATATCTGTCGATTTTACGTTTGAACTATTATTTTGTTTGTTTTTTATGCTCTTTTGTCAAAGAAAACTTTTATGTTTTTATAAGGCAACTACACAATATATGCAATATTTACCACATAAAATATTTTAAAGTGAAATACTTGAAGTGATTGGAGCTTTGAAAATAATTCATTATAGCATGGATTTTTTGTCATTATTTTTTTTTGAGCAATGGCAAAAAAAGAAAAATAAAGAAAGACAAAAGAAAAAAAAACAGCCTGCATGGCAGCTTTTGTGTCAACATTGCAACTTTTTCTCGTTAGATTTCACCTTATTCCACTTTTTTTAATGATCTTTTTTATTTTTGCAATAACATTTCCAGAATGTGTGGCGGGCCGGTAAACAATTAGCTGCGGGCCGCAAATGGCCCCCGGGCCGCACTTTGGACACCCCTGCCTTAAAGGCACTGCCTTTGCGTGCCGGCCCAATCACATAATATCTACGGCTTTCCACACACACAAGTGAATGAAACGCATACGTGGTCAACAGCCATACAGGTCACACTGAGGGTGGCCGTATAAACAACTTTAACACTGTTACAAATATGCGCCACACTGTGAACCCACACCAAACAAGGATGACAAACACATTTCGGGAGAACATCCGCACCGTAACACAACCTAAACACAACAGAACAAATACCCAGAACCCCTTGCAGCACTAACTTCCGGGACGCTACAATATATACCCCCCGCCAACCCAAAACCCCCCCCCCCCCCCAACCCCGCCCATCTCAACCTCCTCATGCTCTCTCAGGGAGAGCATGTCCCAAATTCCAAGCTGCTGTTTTGAGGCATGTTAAAAAAAAAAATGCACTTTGTGACTTCAATAATAAATATGGCAGTGCCATGTTGGCATTTTTTTCCATAACTTGAGTTGATTTATTTTGGAAAACCTTGTTACATTGTTTAATGCATCCAGCGGGGCATCACAACAAAGTTAGGCATCATAATGTGTTAATTCCACGACTGTATACATCAGTATCGGTAATTAAGAGTTGGAGAATATCGGAATATCGGCAAAAAAGCCATTATCGGGCAACTCTAGTTTTTTCCATTTGGACAGAAATTTTTTTTTTTTTCCTTCATCAAAATGAATAAATACTCTAAATATCTATTACAGGTTCTTTTTGCAACATCCTCAAAGTAACATTTTTCAATACTCGCATGACCCATTTTAGTCGCAAATGCGACGCAATTGCTCGCACTGTACAACTTTGACTAAACATCGGAAATAGGAATCGACTCGGGATGGGCGATATGGCTTCAAATCGACACTATATTGCGATGTACATTGCAGCCTCCTGCAATAACGATACGTATCACAAGATAATAATGTTTCTCGCTACACTTCCGTTAAAATGTAAAACGCGTTTATTCTCCAGGTGTTTGGATACTTAACATTCATTTTGGGCAATACCAAAAATTTGGGTATTCATCCAATACCAAGTAGTTTCGGGGTCAGTATCGGTCATACCAATGCTGATACTTCACATTTTCAAAATCATTGAATGATTACATTTTTTTATCACCAATATAATCAGACAAAAACATAGGATGGGGGTGTAATAATATATGTTTCTTTGTCAAATCATGACTTACTATTGGCTCTGATTGAAATCCTTTGGTTTTTGCCACCTAAGCCCTTCTGTATCCAGGGATTTACTTCCTAAGTGTGTAAACAATGACAAAAAAACGTCAAAACATTTTTTGACAGTAAAAAAATACAGATCTAACCACTGTGGTATCGACCTGGTACTATACTACTACTTGGTATTGTCATGGTCCGTTTCCCGGATCATGTTTTGTTTAGTTAAAGACCCCCCCAGTTCTGTTTTCGCTTGAAGCTGTCAAATTTGCGGACATAGCTAGAATGTATCATCAACATGCATTATCACAATAGATCGATAGTATTAAGGGCTCTATTGTTGGCTAAATTTATATCATTCATATCCTCTATATCAGACCTGGGTGAATTAAGGTCATTAATTTTTCAATCTGGCCCGCCGGACATTTCCAAATATTTTTTTCTCGATCTGTAAGATGGAAAGTGTAGCTGCCATTATGATGTGCAGTGATGTTTTCTAATGATCGTAAGTCTTGAACTATACAAAGTATTTCAATGGTTAGAATCTGCGCTTTTGCATGATAGACTAGTTACTATGGTAATCGAATTAGTTACTATGGTAATCTATTTAGTTGGACCGGAAAAAGCGCTCCAAGGTGTGATAAAGTTCAAAACAAAAGGTATAATCCAATGAATAACTTTACTGAGAGATGTGAGCAGGGTACAAACACATGACGAACACTTTTACGACCAACCGGAAACATAGCAACCAGGCTAGCAACGCACCTCCTTTACGGCAGCTGTCGCTACGTTCTTAAAGCAACCGCAGCACATACATATATATACAAAATATCTCCCTTTTTTAACTTTTGTTTTTCTTTCCTTGGAAACAAAACAAAATCACACTGTATATGTGTTGTCTGTCTAATTATAAATAATGCAGACGAGGCGTGTTGGCTGAGTTCTTGACGTTTACTTTCACAGCGTGCTCATAACCTCATTCTTAGCTGCCGGGTGACGACATGCAACAACACTTTTCGGGGCTACCGGGCATGCTCGTCAATCCCTTTGCATGCTGGGTAGTGTAGTTGTTATATTCCCTAGCTCATAACATCACATCTTCCCCCCTATAAAGAAATAATGTTAACTCAATAAAGTGTATTTATTTTTTTAGCTTTAACTTTTCATTTTTTAGCATTGTAACCACATTTGCAAACAACTTTTCTCTTCATAGAATTTTCTTTCAATAAAGAAATAAAGTGCAAAAATGTCAAAGCATCATAACAAACAGTTATGTCAAATAGCAGCAGAAGTGCACTTTTTGGAGAGCTGTATTATTTTCAGTTTTGTGCCCAAGGGACTGATTTTATTTAACACTATATTATTATTTATACACCTATAGTGATCACAGAGACAGGTTGTTTTTGTGTTACTGTATATATTTGTTTTTCTGAAAAATCCCACTTAATATACTTTGGGTAACAACAGTCAATATTTATTTTTTTTATTTTATTTTTTTAGGGGGGTAACAGTCAATATTTATTTATTTATTTATTAGGTTGTATTTTTTTCTTATATAATAAAAGTGAGCTTTTGTTAAACCAAATATTGTGTGTTTTTTTCCATATACAACAACCTATCTGGACTCGATAAGAGAATCGATAAGGAATCTGTTCGATAAGAGGATTCGATAATAGGCTTGAACTCGATAATTTCTTATCAAACATCATCCCTAACACACACACACACACACATATATATATATATATATATATATATATATATATATATATACAGTATATATGCACACACATATATATCCATATCTATATATGTGTGTGTGTGCATGTATGTATATATATATATATATATAATATATATATATATATATATATATATATATATATATATATATATATATATATATATATATACACACACATATATAGATATGGATATATATGTGTGTGTATATATACTGTATATGTGTATATATATATATATATATATATATATATATATATATATATATATGTGTGTGGATGTATATGTATATATATATATATATATATATATATATATATATATATATATATATATATATATATATATATATATATATATATATATATATATATATATATATATATATATATATATATATATATATGTATATATATATATGTGTGTGTGTGTATATATATGTATGTATATGAGTATATAAATGTGTATATATATATATATATGTGTGTATACTGTACATCAGGGGTGGGCAATTAATTTTTACCGGGGGCCGCATGAGCAACCCGAGCACTGCTGGAGGGCCACATCGACAATATTTCAATTAAATTTTGCTCAATATTATTTTTGATATATACCGTAAGATAAATAATAATAATAATTAATAATAATAGTAATACTTCAACATAGTGTGTGTAACAGCATTCCATGACTA
>NC_084753.1:28158355-28208355 GCF_033978785.1 Entelurus aequoreus | reverse complement strand
AAGCAACTTTTCTTACCTTCTGGTACCTGCTGATCTGTATTTGGGATCTGCATAAATCCTGAAAAATTGCACGCATCCGACTTTGTAGTCCATGTAGACGCCATAATCGATAAGCTTCTTCTTTTTTCTCTATCTTCTTGTTATGGGACATTCATCCTCCGCTGTTGCCATTTCTAATATAAAGTAGTGTAAAGTTCTTACTTGTATCCGTCAGTAAACTCGCCATGAAAGTGCTAAAACATACCGGTGTAGTGAGTTTACATTATTCACCCGAGGAAATGCAGTTATTAGAGAGTTCCGGTCGGACGGGACACATTTCCGGCCTTGTTGTTTCCGGATGAGGAGATGCTGCTCCGTTATTGATTGAAGTAAAGTCTGAATGTCATTAAAACAGTTAGCGCCATCTTTTGACACGTCTTTCACCCCCGTCCTTGCACGCTACACCGCTACAACAAAGATGACGGGGAGAAGACGCTGTCGAAGGTGAGCCACGTAAATAAGACCGCCCACAAAACGGCGCATCCTGAAGCGACTGTCAGAAAGTGCTAATCAGGCATATTTGGTCACTGCCTGACTGCAAGCTAATCA
Organism: Entelurus aequoreus; assembly: GCF_033978785.1. Taxonomy (NCBI): domain Eukaryota; kingdom Metazoa; phylum Chordata; class Actinopteri; order Syngnathiformes; family Syngnathidae; genus Entelurus; species Entelurus aequoreus. The sequence goes on along the minus strand of NC_084753.1, from coordinate 28,207,767 downwards.
ATGCTAACATGCTATTTAGGCTAGCTGTATGTACATATTGCATCATTATGCCTCATTTGTAGCTATATTTGAGCTCATTTAATGTCCTTAATGTCCTCTGTATTTATTGTATATCCACATGTCTCATGACACATTATCTGTATGTAATATTGGCTGCATTTCTGATAGTTGTTTGTGTGCCATGTTGTTCCAGACCACAGCAAACGTTACCCAGCTTGCCAAAGATTGTAATAAATCCATTAAAAGAAGACAGCCTGCCGTTTCCTTTAACTTGGACACACACATCTATACCTTTTGGCCATTCTAAGCCAGTAATTTCCAGGAGTTATCTCACCTTCTGAGTAGCCTTTGATTTACTAATGTTTCTAATGTTGTAAAAATGTGTAGAATAAATATTACTTTTCTGTCAATGAAGATTTGCGTCAGCCTGCGACACATTGTCATTTTGATAGTAGGCTACTATAGCTAATATAGACACTTACATCATGTGTTGTCTTCATTATAACACTTACATACGGCTTTTCATTTTCATTGTATTTTTGGTCCAATATGGCTCTTTCAACGTTTTGGGTTGCCGACCCCTGCCATAGCCCATCAAGGAAATTCGGTCCATACCCAAATACATTTTTAATGTCGACTTACATGCCACTGATGACATCAACAGACTCCGTCCTGGTGCCGTAGCCGGTGTGGTCCATGTTGATGACGGGCACAATCAGGTCGATGTTGACCCCTCGGTCGCTGAAATCTTTGTTGCTGAACATTTTGAGGTGTGGCGAGATGAAATCCTTTTGACAGACATGAAAGCTTGTGTTAGAATTCCTGGCAAATTTGTTTTAGGAGTTGTCCCAGGCTGATAGTGATATCAGTCCAAAATCAGCAAAAAAAATGACATGCATCGGCTAGCATCTCGATATCTAAATGTCTAAATGTCCTCATCAGCAGACAGGTTTGGTTTTTTTCTTGCATTTTAGTGGTCCCTTACAAAAAGGTAAACATGGTAGGCTATAGGCTATTAAGAGGTAGCAGATACACAACAGCTAAGCAAAAAATAGCACAAAAGCTCGACATATACGTAATAATACGGATGCCGTTGTGGCTTGTGCAGCCCTTTGAGACACTTGTGATTAAGGGATATATAAATAATCCTGAATTGATGAATATTGCAGTCTAAAACACGACTTTTGTCAATATAAACAAGTATCAAATATTTGGGCTCCCAAAAAAAAATCGGTTTTCGACTGATTCGTGATTCTTATTTGTAACTATTCTTAATCAATTAAAAATAAAAAAAAATTCAATTTTTTGTTATATATTTTTTTAATCCGAAGAAAAAAAATTGAATAGAAAAGAGAAATGTTGGGTACTTTTCTTGGTGCGTTATTTGTATTGGACTTCATTAAATGTTTGGGTAGAATTTTATTATAATAATAATAATAATAATACATTTTATTTGATATAGCGCTTTTCAGAGTACTCAAAGACGCTTTACAGGATAAAAAAAATAAAACATAAAAAACAGTTCAAAGTAATAATATAAAATTACAGGAAATATAAAAGCAGTACATTGTAAAATAGATAATAATTATTTTAAAAGTTTTGTTTTTATCAAACAAAACCAGTTTTCTTTGAAGTAAAATCGACATTTATCAGTTGTTTCTATATTTTATTAAGGGATGTAGGTAATCAAAGAACTGGCACTCATTGTTATCAATCAATCAATCAATCAAAGTTCATTTATATAGCCCAGGGGTCCCCAAACTACGGCCCGCGGGCCGGATCCGGCCCCTAGCATCCAAAATTCGGCCCACAGGAAGTCCCAGGTTTAAAAAAAAAAAAAAAAAAAAAAAAAATTTTCTAATCTTTCCTTTCTAATCCATTTTCTACCGCTCGTTACTCTTGGTGTCTCCTAGTCGCTCAGGAAAATCATATTGTCTAAAAATGAATTTTCCCATCGATAACGTGACTGTTAAATGTTGATGAACATCAATGTTAATTGATGTTAAATGACAAAACGGATTATAAAGACAATGTATATACGTATATATACATACATACATACATACATATATATATATATATATATATATATATATATATATATATATATATATATATATATATATATATATATATATATATATATATATATATATATATATATACACATATATATATATATATATATATATATACACATAGCCTGGCCCCCGGGCAAATTTTTTTTAACCCAATGCGGCCCCCGAGTTAAAAAGTTTGGGGACCCCTGATATAGCCCTAAATCACAAGTGTCTCAAAGGGCTGCACAAGCCACAACAACATCCCACATCAGGGCAAGAAAAAACTCAACCCAATGGGATACAATGAGAAACCTTGGAGGGGACCGCGGATGTGGCGACCGGTGCAATGGACGTCGAGTGGATCTAGATAATAGTGTGAGATTAATTAATCCATTAATTAATTAAAAAAAATATTGATTTTGAATCGGGAATCGATTCGAGGCTTCTCTTGTTTATGCTTCTTGCAAGATGGTTTACTACGGAATTATTAGAGATGTCGATAATATCGGGCTGCCGATATTATCGGCCGATAAATGCTTTAAAATGTAACATCGAAAATGATCGGTATCGGTTTTAAAAAGTAAAATGTATGACTTTTTAAAACGCCGCTGTGTACACGGACGTAGGGAGAAGTACAGAGCGCCAATAAACCTTAAAGGCACTGCCTTTGCATGCCGGCCCAATCACATAATACCTACGCTTTTCACACACACAAGTGAATTCAAGGCATACTTGGTCAACAGCCATACAGGCCACCCTCAGTGGCCGTATAAACAACTTTAACAAACATGCGCCACACTGTGATCCCACACCAAACAAGAATGACAAACACATTTCGGGAGAACATCCGCACCGTAACACAACATAAACACAACAGCACAAATACCCAGAACCCCTTGCAGCACTAACTCTTCCGGGACGCTACAATATACACCCCCCCCCCCCCCCCCCATCTCCTGAATTCGGAGGTCTCAAGGTTGGTAAGTATGCTCTAGTATACTCTGGACTGAAGCTGTGTGCCGTCATTGTTTTTGTAGCTGTTGTTTTGAGGCATGTTTAAAAAAAATTAAAAAATAATGCACTTTGTGAAAGTCAAAGTATAGTATTTCCCATAGTTGTAGTGGGTATTAGGATTATCTCAGGGAGAGCATGTCCCAAATTCCAAGCTGCTGTTTTGAGGCATGCTAAAAAAAAAAAAAAGCACTTTGTGAGTTCAATAATAAATATGGCAGTGCCATGTTGGCATTTTTTTCCATAACTGGAGTTGAAGTTGTTCTCTTATTTTGGAAAACCTTGTTTTTGATTGATTGATTGAAACTTGTATTAGTAGATTGCACAGTACAGTACATATTCCATACAATTGACCACTAAATGGTAACACCCGAATAAGTTGTTCAACTTGTTTAAGTCGGGGTCCATGTTAATCAATTCATGGTAAAGTTACATTGTTTAATGCAGGGGTGTCCACACTTTTTCCACTGAGGGCCGCACACGGAAAAATTAAAGCATGCGGGGGCCATTTTGATATTTTTCATTTTCAAACCATAACAAAATATATGCATTTTTTAAATTTATTTTACCTTTAGGGGTCCCGGGGACCATAAAGGGTCTCAGTCATTAAAATGTTAAAAATAAGTCGGATTATTGTTTTTTTTTAAATTATTTAACGCTTACAGTAAATCTCTATATCAACTTCAAGTTGATATAAAGTAATACAAATTTAAAAAAATGTTTTATGGCTTTTCTGTCAAAAACAACTTAGTTTTTTTTTTATAGTAAAACTGAAATATGCAGTGTTTAGTAATTGGAGCCCTAAAAGATCAATAATGCAGGACACCATTGATTTTAATTATTTCATATTTTTGAGTAATCACAGTGAAAAGATAAATAAAAAATCACTAAATATATTTGGGATCCAAAAGGTGCCCCACTCATAAAGTGATACATTTTTATTATGTTTTCTTTTACTTTCAACACTTAAGTTACGAGATCAACTTCAGATATATCTGTCGATTTTTTGCTGGAACTATTATTTTGTTTGTTTTGTTTTTTGTCAAAGAAAACTTTGATGTTTTTATATGGCTACTACACAAATTATGCAATATTTACCACATAAAACATTTTAAAGTGAAATATTTGAAGTAATTGGAGCCCTGAAAAAAATTCATTATAACATGGATTTTTTTGTCATAATTATTTTTTTTTGAGCAATGGCAAAAAAAGAAAAATGAAGAAAGTCAAAAGAAAAAAAAACAGCCTGCATGGCAGCTTTTGTGTCAACATTGCAACTTTTTCTCGTTAGATTTCACCTCATTCCACTTTTTTTTAATGTCCTTTTTTATTTTTACAATAGCATTTCCAGAATGTGTCGCGGGCCGGTAAACAATTAGCTGCGGGCCGCAAATGGCCCCCGGGCCGCACTTTGGACACCCCTGGTTTAATGCATCCAGCGGGGCATCACAACAAAATTAGGCATCATAATGTGTTAATTCCACGACTGTATATATCGGTTGATATCGGAATCGGTAATTAAGAGTTGGACAATATAGGAATATCGGCAAAAAAAGCCATTATCGGACATCTCTAGTAATTATGCCACATTTTACTAATGTCGATGAGCCAAATGTATTTGTAAAGTGACGCGGCAATATTTTAGTCGGGATTCAGGACAGATTGTTGGCATTACCCTGCTAAAATGTCTAGTTTGACCGCACGGACCACCATTGAAATACATTCTATGAGCCAACCCAGGTTACGCATAAACCATATACGTACTACCATGTCAATAAACAAAGTTTATTGTTTGATTTCCTTTGGCATAGAGACTACACAGTCACCTTTGTACCACAGTTCATGCTGTCCGTGACGTCCGCACTAAGAAATAAACGCAGCTCATTGCAAGTTAAAGTGGATCGAGGTTACAGTAAAACATCAGAGTGCATCAGTTGTAAATTGGTTTACCCGAATCCAACACCAGTGTTTCCTAGAAACGTACTTATTAGGGGCGGCTGGCCGTCATGAATAGATGAAAGCCCTTGCGTATAAACACTGTATGTGAATGTAGTTGTATTGACATTTTAATTACTGCAACAACCACAATAATCAGAATTGCCTTGTGTCCTTGGCCTGCTGGCCAGTCAGAAGTGGTTCCAGGTAACGGCATGTTTTTGTGCGCCGCAGTGCAAATAAACACTGCTGGCGTTGTAATGATGTATTACTGTACAGTATGTGCAAAAAGGTTTGTATGGTGATAGTGTGAAATGGCTGAAGGAACTTCCCCGTTGACAGCAGTACGAGGGCCGTCCTTCTCATTTCAATGCGTTTTCTTTATTTTCATGACTATTTCCATTGTAGATTGTCACTGAAGGCGTCAAAACTATGACACCTGTGAAGTGAAAACCCTTTCAGGTGACTACCTCTTGAAGCTCATGGAGAGAATGCCTGGAATGTGCAAAACAGTAATCAGAGCAAAGGGTGGCTATTTTGAAGAAACTAGAATGTAAAACATGTTTTCAGTTATTTCACCTTTTTTGGTTAAGTACATAACTCCACATGTGTTCATTCATAGTTGTGATGCCTTCACTGACAATCTACAATGTAAATAGTCATGAAAATAAAGAAAACACATTGAATGAGGTGTGTCCAAACTTTTGGTATGTACTGTGTGTATGTATACACTACCGTTCAAAAGTTTGGGGTCACATTGAAATGTCCTTATTTTTGAAGGAAAAGCACTGTACTTATCAATGAAGATAACTTTAAACTAGTCTTAACTTTAAAGAAATACACTCTATACATTGCTAATGTGGTAAATGACTATTCTGGCTGCAAATGTCTGGTTTTTGGTGCAATATCTACATAGGTGTATAGAGGCCCATTTCCAGCAACTATCACTCCAGTGTTCTAATGGTACAATGTGTTTGCTCATTGGCTCAGAAGGCTAATTGATGATTAGAAAACCCTTGTGCAATCATGTTCACACATCTGAAAACACTTTAGCTCGTTACAGAAGCTACAAAACTGACCTTCCTTTGAGCAGATTGAGTTTCTGGAGCATCACATTTGTGGGGTCAATTAAACGCTCAAGATGGCCAGAAAAAGAGAACTTTCATCTGAAACTCGACAGTCTATTCTTGTTCTTAGAAATGAAGGCTATTCTACAAAATTGTTTGGGTGACCCCAAACTTTTGAACGGTAGTGTGTGTATATATATATATATATATATATATATATATATATATATATATATATATATATATATATATATATATATATATATATATATATATATATATATATATATAAATATAGTCAAGGTTTCTGTGGTTTATCCGTTATACAGTGCTCAATACCGAGGTAGAGCGGAATATACACTAAATTGCCAAAAGTATTTTTCCACCTGCCTTGACTCACATATGAACTTGAAGTGCCATCCCTTTCCTAACCCATAGGGTTCAATATGAAGTCGGTCCACCTTTTGCAGCTATTACAGCTTCAACTCTTCTGGGAAGGCTGTCCACAAGGTTGCGGAGTGTGTTTAGAGGAATTTTCCACCATTCTTCCAAAAGCGCATTGGTGAGGTCACACACTGATGTTGGTGGAGAAGGCCTGGGCTCTCAGTCTCCGTTCTGATTCATCCCAAAGGTGTTATATCGGGTTCAGGTCAGGACTCTGTGCAGGCCAGTCAAGTTCATCCACACCAGACTCTGTCATCCACGTCTTTATGGACCTTGCTTTGTGCACTGGTGCACAGTCATGTTGGAAGATGAAGGGGCCCGCTCCAAACTGTTCCCATAAGGTTGGGGAGCATGGAATTGTCCAAAATGTTTTGGTATCCTGGAGCATTCACTGGAACTAAGGGGCCAAGCCCAACTCCTGAAAAACAACCCCACACCATAATTCCTCCTCCACCAAATTTCACACTCGGCACAATGCAGTCCGAAATGTAGCGTTCTCCTGGCAACCTCCAAACCCAGACTGGTCCATCAGATTGCCAGATGGAAAAGTGATTAATCTCTCCAGAGAAGGCGCCTCCACTGCTCTAGAGTCCAGTAGCGACGTGCTTTACACCACTGCATCCCACGCTTTGCATTGGACTTGGTGATGTATGGCTTAGATGCAGCTGCTCGGCCATGGGAACCCATTCCATGAAGCTCTCTGCGTACTGTACGTGGGCTAATTGGAAGGTCACGTGAAGTTTGGAGCTCTGTAGCAACTGACTGTGCAGAAGGTCTTTGCACTATGCGCTTCAGCATCCGCCGACCCCTCTCTTGTCAGTTTACGTGGCCTACCACTTGGTGGCTGAGTTGCTGTTGTTCCCGAACTCTTCACTTTTCTTATAATAAAGTTGACTTTGGAATATTTAGGAGCGAGGAAATTTCACGACTGGATTTTGTTGCACAGGTGGCGTCCTATGACAGTTCCACGCTGGAAATCACTGAGAGCGGCCCGTTCTTTCACAAATGTTTGTAGAAACAGTCTCCATGCCTAAGTGCTTGATTTTATACACCTGTGGCCGGGCCAAGTGATTAGGACACCTGATTCTGATCCTTGGATGGGTGGCCAAATACTTTTGGCAATATAGTGTACGTTAGGTCAGGAAAAAACACAGAGGCTATTTCGTCCCTACAAGCCTGTTTCGCAGGTTTCCCTGCTCTTCGGGGGAATCCTATATACGTAGAGGGAGGGATACAGATCTATTCAGCCGGAGGGTAGTATTTCCAGGTCAAATGGGAAAAGGAAGTCAATAGTCAGGCTGTTGAGGTGTTACTGTTGTAACTATCTTAAATGGAAAGCAAAGGATTGATGCACTTCATCTTCTTCTCCTGCCTCATTATTCGTACACCTCTACAACTCATTGTTTTTGCAGCACTTTGGTCAATGTAAGTAGTTTTAATGTGCTGTATAAACAAAGCTTGACTTGAGGACTTCCTTCACTCATCATTTTAGCAGTTTTATACATTTAAATGACTAAAATCTCTTTTTTTTTTGGCAGAAATATTGCAATTAGTTTTTTTCCTCCCCAAAATCCTGCAGCCCTATGTAGCGGTATGGATTAGACTTAGACAAACTTTATTGATCCACAAGGGAAATTGTTCCACACAGTAGTGTAATGCACACAAGGGCACAGAAGGTATAAAGTAGACAAAAAATGTACCATAGTAGCAATATAAAATATGTAACATTATAATATATACTGATATATTATATTATTATATAATATATACAATATATAACACATTATTAGGGTACTTTTCTTCTTAACATACCTCATATGCACCTGGTCTACCAGAGAATAAGAAATCAAACCGAGAGTAATACTTACAAATGAGACTCAGAAATGAAATAAGCAAACAAGATTCAACAACTAGACAGCACATTTTTAAATGTGACATTAAAAAATTAAATGTTATTGTTAAACAATTACCATTTATTAACACGCACAAAAGTACCGGAAATTGGTACCATCTGGTATCGATACCAAGAGACACGTTACAATCAAACAGCTGGTTTGTAATGAATACGATAATTAAATTTTTTCCACTTTTTAGGGTGCAACAAAATTATATATTCAGCTTAATGGCAAAGACTACTCCCCCGACTAGGAAACACACTTTAGTCTATAATGGAACTGTAGTCTATATATGGGACTGTGTCAGTTTGCGTGTCCTTTTCAAACGTGCTCAATAAAACGTCCGGTTGCTGACAAAATTTCGGCTCAAACATTTGGCAAAGAAACAAGCATTCAAGCAGCACTCAGAGCGGACTCGGCTAAACTGTACCTAGGTAATGTTGCAATTTTCAATGCCAACAAATCAAGTGTGCCTGATCGATATTGCGTTAACTTTTCCAAAATGTGCCAGCTCTGCCAGATACATGCTACTAATTAGCATTCATAATTTTATATGGCAGTTTCAGCACTTCCAAATTTGGTCATGAAAACTACAACTAAGAGACACGTTACAATCAAACAGCTGGTTTGTAATGAATACGATACTTAAATTTGTTCCACTTTTTTAGGGCGCAACAAGATAATATATTCAGCTTAATGGCAAAGACTACTCCCTGACTATTAAACACACTGTAGTCTATAAACTACTGCCATCTAACCTCTTGGAATTGCAACTGCATGCAAAGTAATACTTGCAAATGAGACTCAGAAACGAAATAAGCAAACAAGATATAACAACGAGACAGCACAGGTATCATAATCAGCTCATTTTTAAACGTGACATTAAAAAATTAAACGTTATTGTTAAACAATTACCATTTATTAAAACGCACAAAAGTACCGGAAATTGGTACCATCGAGTACTGGTATCGATACCAAGAGACACATTACAATCAAACAGCTAGTTTGTAATGAATACAATACTTACAGTTTTTCCACTTTTTTAGGGCGCAAAAAAATAATATATTCGGCTTAATGGCAAAGACTACTCCCCGACTAGGAAACACACTGTAGTCTGTAAACTACTGCCATCTAACGTCTTGGAATTGCAACTGCATGCAAAGTAATACTTGCAAATGAGACTCAGAAATGAAATAAGCAAACAAGATTTAACAACTACACAGCACATTTTTAAATGTGACATTAAAAAATTAAATGTTATTGTTAAACAATTAACATTTACTAACATGCACAAAAGTACCGGAAATTGGTACCATCGAGTACTGGTATTGATACTAAGAGACACGTTACAATCAAACAGCTGGTTTGTAATGAATACAATACTTACAGTTTTTCCTGTTTTTAGGGCGCAACAAAATAATATATTCGGCTTAATGGCATAGACTACTCCCCGACGAGGAAACACACTGTAGTCTATAAACTACTGCCATCTAACGTCTTGGAATTGCAACTGCATGCAAAGTAATACTTGCAAATGAGACTCAATTGAAATAAGCAAACAAGATTTAACAACTAGACAGCACATTTTTAAATGTGACATTAAAAAAATAAATGTTATTGTGAAACAATTACCATTTAATAACACGCACAAAAGTACCGGAAATTGGTACCATCGAGTACTGGTATCGATACCAAGAGACACGTTACAATCAAACTGCTGGTTTGTAATGAATACAATACTCACAGTTTTTCCTGTTTTTTAGGGCGCAACAAAATAATATACCGTAATTTCCGGACTATAAGCCGCTACTTTTTCCCCTCGTTCTGGTTCCTGCGGCTTATACAAGGGTGCGGCTTATTTACGGCCTGTTCTTCTCCGACACCGACGAAGAGGATTTCGGTGGTTTTAGTACGCAGGAGGAAGACGATGACACAATGATTAAAGAATGACTTTCCATATACCGGTAGGCTGGTTATTTTGATAACGTACAGGCGAGCACTTTGTATTACTTTGCACCGTTGTATTATTTGTACTCTGCACGAATGCTGTTCGCCATGTCAAAGATGTGAAAGTTTGATTGAATGATTGAAAGATTTATTGTTAATAAATGGGACGCTTTGCGTTCCCAAACAGTCATCTCTGTCCCGACAATCCCCTCCGTGGTAGCAGGAACCCCTATATACTACGCTAATTACACATCAAAACCCTGCGGCTTATAGTCGGGTGCGGCTTATATACGGATCAATCTGTATTTTCCCCTAAATTTAGCTGGTGCGCCTTATAGTCAGGTGCGGCTTATAGTCCGGAAATTACGGTATTCGGCTTAATGGCAAAGACTACTCCCCGGCGAGGAAACAAACTGTAGTCTATAAACTACTGCCATCTAACCTCTTGGAATTGCAACTGCATGCAAAGTAATACTTGCAAATGAGACTCAGAAATGAAATAAGCAAACAAGATTTAACAACTAGACAGCACATTTTTAAATGTGACATTAAAAAATTAAATGTTATTGTTAAACAATTAACATTTACTAACATGCACAAAAGTACCAGAAATTGGTACCATCGAGTACTGGTATTGATACTAAGAGACACGTTACAATCAAACAGCTGGTTTGTAATGAATACAATACTTACAGTTTTTCCTGTTTTTAGGGCGCAACAAAATAATATATTCCGCTTAATGGCATAGACTACTCCCCCGACGAGGAAACACACTGTAGTCTATAAACTACTGCCATCTAACGTCTTGGAATGGCAACTGCATGCAAAGTAATACTTGCAAATGAGACTCAGAAATGAAATAAGCAAACAAGATATAACAACTAGACAGCACAGTTATCATAATCAGCTCATTTTTAAATGTGACATAAAAAAAATGTATGTTATTGTTAAACAATTAACATTTATTAACACGCACAAAAGTACCGGAAATTGGTACCATCGAGTACTGGTATCGATACCAAGAGACACGTTACAATCAAACAGCTGGTTTGTAATGAATACGATACTTACATTTTTTCCACTTTTTTAGGGCGCAACAAAATAATATATTCGTCTTAATGGCAAAGACTACTCCCCCGACGAAGACACACACTGTAGTCTATAAACTACTGCCATCTAACGTCTTGGAATTGCAACTGCATGCAAAGTAATACTTGCAAATGAGACTCAGAAATGAAATAAGCAAACAAGATTTAACAACTAGACAGCACATTTTTAAATGTGACATTAAAAAATTAAATGTTATTGTTAAACAATTAACATTTACTAACATGCACAAAAGTACCGGAAATTGGTACCATCGAGTACTGGTATCGATACTAAGAGACACGTTACAATCAAACAGCTGGTTTGTAATGAATACAATACTTACAGTTTTTCCTGTTTTTAGGGCGCAACAAAATAATATATTCGGCTTAATGGCATAGACTACTCCCCGGCGAGGAAACAAACTGTAGTCTATAAACTACTGCCATCTAACCTCTTGGAATTGCAACTGCATGCAAAGTAATACTTGCAAATGAGACTCGGAAATGAAATAAGCAAACAAGATTTAACAACTCGACAGCACATTTTTAAATGTGACATTAAAAAATTAAATGTTGTTGTTACACAATTACCATTTATTAACACGCACAAAAGTACCGGAAATTGGTACCATCGAGTACTGGTATCGATACCAAGAGACACGTTATAATCAAACTGCTGGTTTGTAATGAATACAATACTTACAGTTTTTCAAGTTTGTTAGGGCGCAACAAAATAATATATTCGGCTTAATGGCAAAGACTACTCCCCGACGAGGAAACACACTGTAGTCTATAAACTACTGCCATCTAACGTCTTGGAATGGCAACTGCATGCAAAGTAATACTTGCAAATGAGACTCAGAAATGAAATAAGCAAACAAGATATAACAACTAGACAGCACAGTTATCATAATGAGCTCATTTTTAAATGTGACATAAAAAAAATGTATGTTATTGTTAAACAATTAACATTTATTAACACGCACAAAAGTACCGGAAATTGGTACCATCGAGTACTGGTATCGATACCAAGAGACACGTTACAATCAAACAGCTGGTTTGTAATGAATACGATACTTAAATTTTTTCCACTTTTTTAGGGCGCAACAAAATAATATATTCGTCTTAATGGCAAAGACTACTCCCCCGACAAAGACACACACTGTAGTCTATAAACTACTGCCATCTAACGTCTTGGAATTGCAACTGCATGCAAAGTAATACTTGCAAATGAGACTCAAATGAAATAAGCAAACAAGATTTAACAACTAGACAGCACATTTTTAAATGTGACATTAAAAAAACAAATGTTATTGTGAAACAATTACCATTTAATAACACGCACAAAAGTACCGGAAATTGGTACCATCGAGTACTGGTATCGATACCAAGAGACACGTTATAATCAAACTGCTGGTTTGTAATGAATACAATATTCACAGTTTTTCCAGTTTGTTAGGGCGCAATAAAATAATATATTCGGCTTAATGGCAAAGATTACTCCCCGACGAGGAAACACACTGTAGTCTATAAACTACTGCCATCTAACGTCTTGGAAGGGCAACTGCATGCAAAGTAATACTTGCAAATGAGACTCAGAAATGAAATAAGCAAACAAGATATAACAACTAGACAGCACAGTTATCATAATCAGCTCATTTTTAAATGTGACATAAAAAAAATGTATGTTATTGTTAAACAATTAACATTTATTAACACGCACAAAAGTACCGGAAATTGGTACCATCGAGTACTGGTATCGATACCAAGAGACACGTTACAATCAAACAGCTGGTTTGTAATGAATACGATACTTAAATTTTTTCCACTTTTTTAGGGCGCAACAAAATAATATAGTCGTCTTAATGGCAAAGACTACTCCCCCGACGAAGATACACACTGTAGTCTATAAACTACTGCCATCTAACCTCTTGGAATGGCAACTGCATGCAAAGTAATACTTGCAAATGAGACTCAGAAATGAAATAAGCAAACAAGATTTAACAACTACACAGCACATTTTTAAATGTGACATTAAAAAAAATAAATGTTATTGTGAAACAATTACCATTTATTAACACGCACAAAAGTACCAGAAATTGGTACCATCGAGTACTGGTATTGATACCAAGAGACACGTTACAATCAAACTGCTGGTTTGTAATGAATACAATACTTACAGTTTTTCCAGTTTGTTAGGGCGCAATAAAATAATATATTCGGCTTAATGGCAAAGACTACTCCCCGACGAGGAAACACACTGTAGTCTATAAACTACTGCCATCTAACGTCTTGGAAGGGCAACTGCATGCAAAGTAATACTTGCAAATGAGACTCAGAAATGAAATAAGCAAACAAGATATAACAACTAGACAGCACAGTTATCATAATCAGCTCATTTTTAAATGTGACATAAAAAAAATGTATGTTATTGTTAAACAATTAACATTTATTAACACGCACAAAAGTACCGGAAATTGGTACCATCGAGTACTGGTATCGATACCAGGAGACACGTTACAATCAAACAGCTGGTTTGTAATGAATACGATACTTAAATTTTTTTCCAATTTTTTAGGGCGCAACAAAATAATATATTCGTCTTAATGGCAAAGACTACTCCCCCGACGAAGACACACACTGTAGTCTATAAACTACTGCCATCTAACGTCTTGGAATTGCAACTGCATGCAAAGTAATACTTGCAAATGAGACTCAAATGAAATAAGCAAACAAGATTTAACAACTAGACAGCACATTTTTAAATGTGACATTAAAAAAATAAATGTTATTGTGAAACAATTACCATTTAATAACACGCACAAAAGTACCGGAAATTGGTACCATCGAGTACTGGTATCGATACCAAGAGACACGTTACAATCAAACTGCTGGTTTGTAATGAATACAATACTCACAGTTTTTCCTGTTTTTTAGGGCGCAACAAAATAATATACCGTAATTTCCGGACTATAAGCCGCTACTTTTTCCCCTCGTTCTGGTTCCTGCGGCTTATACAAGGGTGCGGCTTATTTACGGCCTGTTCTTCTCCGACACCGACGAAGAGGATTTCGGTGGTTTTAGTACGCAGGAGGAAGACGATGACACAATGATTAAAGAATGACTTTCCATATACCGGTAGGCTGGTTATTTTGATAACGTACAGGCGAGCACTTTGTATTACTTTGCACCGTTGTATTATTTGTACTCTGCACGAATGCTGTTCGCCATGTCAAAGATGTGAAAGTTTGATTGAATGATTGAAAGATTTATTGTTAATAAATGGGACGCTTTGCGTTCCCAAACAGTCATCTCTGTCCCGACAATCCCCTCCGTGGTAGCAGGAACCCCTATATACTACGGTAATTACACATCAAAACCCTGCGGCTTATAGTCGGGTGCGGCTTATATATGGATCAATCTGTATTTTCCCCCTAAATTTAGCTGGTGCGGCTTATAGTCAGGTGCGGCTTATAGTCCGGAAATTACGGTATTCGGCTTAATGGCAAAGACTACTCCCCGGCGAGGAAACAAACTGTAGTCTATAAACTACTGCCATCTAACCTCTTGGAATTGCAACTGCATGCAAAGTAATACTTGCAAATGAGACTCGGAAATGAAATAAGCAAACAAGATTTAACAACTCGACAGCACATTTTTAAATTTGACATTAAAAAATTAAATGTTGTTACACAATTACCATTTATTAACACGCACAAAAGTACCGGAAATTGGTACCATCGAGTACTGGTATCGATACCAAGAGACACGTTACAATCAAACAGCTGGTTTGTAATGAATACAATACTCACAGTTTTTCCCGTTTTTTAGGGCGTAACAAAATAATATATTCCGCTTAATGGCAAAGACTACTCCCCCGACTAGGAAACACACTTAAGTCTGTAATGGAACTGTAGTCTATACGTGGAACTGTGTCAGTTTGCGTGTCCTTTTCAAACGTGCAAAATAATATGCAAAATTACGCTCCCAAAGCGTTGATGAGTGTTGATAAATCACATTGCGTGTGCTGCATAATATATTTGCATTTTTTTTCCTCCCAGTATTGTGGGCATTTTGATGATCAGCATGTATTCTGCATATTAATGAAGACAGAGGCACAAGATATACGCCTTCTTCTGCTCACTTAACAGACGTCTAGTAGATCAGCTTTGCATGTTCTATCAAGTTTGCACGTGTTTTAGTACATGCAAACCTCTAGTAAATCAGGCCCTATGTATTTTCAAAATGGTACTTACAGAGATGATGGGTCGAAGTGACAGTATCGGCCCCGAACCTCCCCAGTCACCACAGTCCGGGTACTCTCCTTCCTCCAGTATGTACTGTTGCCCTTCGAACCCTGGTTCATTGTAGCCTACCCAGCTGGAAACAGAAACACAGTTCTTTTTGTTATTGGCTACATTTAGTTTTCGGATTTTGTTGCACCCTAAAGTGCAACAAAATACTCACAATCCTCCGATTATCTTCAAAGAACCCACAGACTCGAGCTTGGGAGTGTCCGTGTTGACATCGTCCTCTTCGTCATTGCAAAAGCTGAAAACTTCACTGTCGATTTCCAAATGGGAACCTTCGAATCCAGGTTTCTCATACACCAAAGCCTTGAAGAACAACAATGGAGTTTTGATCAAAAGGTAGTAGCAACTATTTTGTATAATTTTCTCAAGGGACAACACCTCGGATATAACTTAAATGATAGAATATTTACCATTTCCTGAAAATAACAACATTAGTGGGTCATTCCCTGCTATAGAATGTCACAGTACGTGTTGGAATTCAGCACCCCGGTGCTGGCAGAACTCATGCACCGCCAGACCATGATACTACCAAAAGCTAGTTTCAAAAGACATCATTTCAAAAGTCGACATTTCATTCAGAGTATAATTGGCGAAGAAGCAGATCATTCAGGGTAGACTGCCATTGAATGAACACAATTCAGAGAGGACCTTGTACATTTGGTGTGGTGGTAATTTTTCAGTGTGCCACTGTTTATTCGTTTTTCTTTTTTTTTCTTTTTCTTTTTCTATTGTTGCATAAATTAAAATAAAAGACGACTTGTTAAAATGTCCAAGATAAAAATTTGGCCACACAAGTACAAAACACAAAACCAGTGAAGTTGGCACGTTGTGTAAATGGTAAATAAAAACAGAATAGTATGATTTGCAAATCCTTTTCGACGTATATTCAATTGAATAGACTGCAAAGACAAGATATTTAACGTTCGAACCGAGAAACTTAATTTTTTTTTTTTTTTGCAAATAATCATTAAATTAAAATTTAATGGCAGCGACACATTGCAAAAAAAGTTGGCACGGGGGCATTTTTAGCACTGTGTTACATGGCCTTTCCTTTTAACAACACTCAGCAAAGGTTTGGGAACTGAGGAGACACATTTTTGAAGCTTTTCAGGTGGAATTCTTTCCCATTCTTGCTTGATGTACAGCTTAAGTCCGGGGTCTGCGTTGTCGTATTTTAGGCTTCGTATTGCGCCACACGTTTTCAATGGGAGACAGGTCTGGACTACAGGCAGGCCAGTCTAGTACCTGCACTATTTTATTATGAAGCCATACTGTTGTAACACGTGGCTTGGCATTGTCTTGCTGAAATAAGCAGGGGCGTCCAGATAACGTTACTTGGATGGCAACATATGTTGCTCCAAAACCTGTATGTATCTTTCAGCATTAATGGTGCCTTCACAGATGTGTAAGTTATCCATGTCTTGGGCACTAATACACCCCCATACCATCACACATGCTGGCTTTGGAACTTCGCGCCTAGAAAAAATCCGGATGGTTCTTTTCCTCTTTGGTCCGGAGGACACGGCGTCCACAGTTTCCAAAAACAATTTGAAATGTGAACTCGTCAGACCACAGAACATTTTGCATCAGTCCATCTTAGATGAGCTCGGGCCCAGCGAATCCGGCACCGTTTCTGGGTGTTGTTGATAAATGGCTTGGGCTTTGCATAGTAGAGTTTTAAAGGCCTACTGAAATGAATTTTTTTTATTTAAACGGGGATAGCAGATCTATTCTATGTGTCATACTTGATCATTTCGCGATATTGCCATATTTTTGCTGAAAGGATTTAGTATAGAACAACGACGATAAAGATTGCAACTTTTGGTATCTGATAAAAAAAAGGCTTGCACCTACCGGAAGTAGCGTGACGTAGTCAGTTGAACATATACGCAAAGTTCCCTATTGTTTACAATGATGGCCGCATGAAGTGAGAGAGATTCGGACCGAGAAAGCGACAATTTCCCCATTAATTTGAGCGAGGATGAAAGATTTGTGGATGAGTAAAGTGCAAGTGAAGGACTAGTGGGGAGTTGAAGCTATTCAGATAGGGAAGATGCTGTGAGAGCCGGGGGTGACCTGATATTCAGCTGGGAATGACTACAACAGTAAATAAACACAAGACATATATATACTCTATTAGCCACACCACAACCAGGCTTATATTTAATATGCCACAAATTAATCCTGCATAAAAACACCTGCGTGTTTGTTATGCTAGCTCCTAGCTCCTCTGCTAGCTCCTAGCTCCATAGAACACGCCAATACAATTCAAACACCTGATCAACACACACAATCACTCAGCCCAAAAGACCGTTTACCTAACCCAAGGTTCATAAAGCTTATATATTTTTAAAAAGTTACGTACGTGACGCGCACATACGGTCAAGTTATCGAATGTTTAGCAGCCAAGGCTGCATACTCACGGTACCTGATATTCAGCTGGGAATGACTACAACAGTAAATAAACACAAGACATATATATACTCTATTAGCCACAACACAACCAGGCTTATATTTAATATGCCACAAATTAATCCTGCATAATAACACCTGCGTGTTTGTTATGCTAGCTCCTAGCTCCTCTGCTAGCTCCTAGCTCCATAGAACACGCCAATACAATTCAAACACCTAATCAACACACACAATCACTCAGCCCAAAAGACAGTTCACCTAACCCAAGGTTCATAAAGCTTATATATTTTTAAAAAGTTACGTACGTGACGCGCACTTACGGTACGGTACGTGTTATGCTAGCTCCTAGCTCCTCTGCTAGCTCCTAGCTCCATAGAACACGCCAATACAATTCAAACACACACAATCACTCAGCCCAAAAGACAGTTCACCTAACCCAAGGTTCATAAAGCTTATATATTTTTAAAAAGTTACGTACGTGACGCGCACTTACGGTACGGTACGTGTTATGCTAGCTCCTAGCTCCTCTGCTAGCTCCTAGCTCCATAGAACACGCCAATACAATTCAAACACATGATCAACACACACAATCACTCAGCCCAAAAGACCGTTCACCTAACCCAAGGTTCATAAAGCTTATATATTTTAAAAAAGTTACGTACATACGCAAAAAAAAGCCAAAGCTGCATACTCACAGTAGCACGTCTGCGTCTTTGTCATCCAAATCAAAGTAATCCTGGTAAGAGTCTGTGTTGTCCCAGTTCTCTACAGGCGTCTGTGTATCCAAATCAAAAGTCCTCCTGGTTAGAGTCTCTGTTATCCGAGTTCTTCCATCTTGACTGCATCTTTCGGGAATGTAAACAAAGAAGCGCCGGCTGTGTACTGTTGTGGCTGACTACGTTCGAAAAATACGTCCATTTCGCACCGACAACTTTCTTCTTTGCTTGCTCGGCTTCCTTCTCCATAATGCAATGAACATGATTGAAACAGATTCACGAACACAGATGTCCAGAATACTGTGGAATTATGAAATGAAAACAGAGCTTTTTCTTATCGGCTTCAATGTGGAAGGCATACCCGTGTTCGCCGGGCTACGTCACACGCATACGTCATCCTCAGAGGCGTTTCGAACCGGAAGTTTAGCGGCAAATTTAAAATGTCACTTTATAAGTTAACCCGGCCGTATTGGCATGTGTTATAATGTTAAGATTTCATCATTGATATATAAACTATCAGACTGCGTGGTCGGTAGTAGTGGGTTTCAGTAGGCCTTTAACTTGCACTTAGTTACTGACAGTGGTTTTCCGAAGTGTTCCTGAGCCCATGTGGTGATATCCTTTACACACTGATGTCGCTTTTTGATGCGGTACCGCCTGAAGGATAGAAGGTCTGTAATATTATCGCTTAGGTGCAGAGATTTCTCCAGATTCTCTGAACCTTTTGATGATATTACGGACCGTAGATGGTGAAATCCCAAAAATCCTTGCAATAGCTCATTGAGAAATGTTGTTCTTAAACTGTTCAACAATTTGCTCACGCATTTGTTGACAAAGTGGTGACCCTCGCCCCGTCCTTGTTTGTGAATGACTGAGCATTTCATGGAATCTACTTTTATACCCAATCATGGCACCCACCTGTTCCCAATTAGCCTGTTCACCTGTGGGATGTTCCAAATAAGTGTTTGATGAGCATTCCTCAACTTTCTCAATCTTTTTTGCCACTTGTGCCAGCTTTTTTAAAACATATTGAAGGCATCAAATTCCAAATAAGCTAATATTGGCAAAAAATAACAAAGTTTACCAGTTCGAACATTAAATATCGTATTTTTTGCGAGTCTATTCAATTGAATATAAGTTGAAAAAGATTTGCAAATCATTGTATTCTGTTTTTATTTACCATTTACACAACGTGCCAACTTCACTGGTTTTGGGGTTGGTATTTTCAAACTGTAATAATGGTCTCACCTTAACTTCATTTGGATTCTCCACTTTAAAACCGCCCTGAAACAAATACCATGTTCACATTAGTGCAGAGCATTAACACCTGGAACCAAGTTGTAAAGTGGAAAACACTACGAACCATTTTAAGGGGTTTGAGAGACCCTACAAACGGCGACGGGAAGCCCCACGTCTCCGGAAAAGGGTATATCCCCGTTTCCAGCACAGCCAGCATTCCCTGGAAACCTGGATCACTGAACACCAGCCACCTGAAGGCAGGAAAAGAAGACTTGTTGAAGTCAAGGTGGTCTCATATTCCAATTTGCAACATTTTTTATATACGTCTAAGAAGAATACATAGTGTATTGGAAGTGAGATAGCCCGAAATCTAGCACTGATGTCAGAATTTAGACGGATTGGAAAGGCTTTAAGCAAACCTTACTGGGATCATGGAGTTTTGTGTGAGTTAGTGCTGCAAGGGGTTCTGGGTATTTGTTCTGTTGTGTTTATGTTGTGTTACGGTGCGGATGTTTTCCCGAAATGTGTTTGTCACTCTTGTTTGGTGTGGGTTCACAGTGTGGCGCATATTGGTAACAGTGTTAAAGTTGTTTATACAGCTACCCTCAGTGTGACCTGTATGGCTGTTGACCAAGTATGCATTGCATTCACTTGTGTGTGTGAAAAGCCGTAGATATTATGTGACTGGGCCGGCACGCAAAGGCTGTGCCTATAAGGTTTATTGGCGCTCTGTACTTCTCCCTACGTCCGTGTACACAGCGGCGTTTTAAAAAGTCATACATTTTACTTTTTGAAACCGATACTGATAATTTCCAATATTACATTTTAAAGCATTTATCAGCCGATAGTATCGGCAGTCCGATATTATCGGACATCTCTAATTATTATTATTATTATTATGATTATTTCTGAGTCTCATTTGGAAGTATTACTTTGCATGCAGTTGCAATTCCAAGACGTTAGATGGCAGTAGTTTATAGACTACAGTGTGTTTCCTACTCGGGGAGTAGTCTTTGCCATTAAGCTGAATATATTATTTTGTTGCGCTCTAAAAAGTGTAAAAACTGTAAGTATTAAATTTGATGGTAACGTGTAGTTGTAGTTTTCATTACCAAATTTGGAGGTGCTGAAACAGCCATATAAAATCGCTAATGCTAAATGTAAATTGGTATCGAGCTAGCACATTTTGGAAAAGTTAACGCAGTATCTATCAGGCACACTTGACTTTGAAAATTGCAACATTACCTAGGTACAGTTTAGTTCATTTTATTTTTATTTTTTTTACCCCTTGAACTGAACCTACTAGCCTGACAGGTGACATAATTATTGGTTCAAAGACAAAATAAACCTTCTTCAATGACTTTCCTCAGGCACAACATGTCTCTCCCACACCTTTTTTCGTCTGTAACTCTCATTCCAACTTTGTTTTCCAGGTAACACTAAACCCTCCTGCCCCCGCCCCACCGCCACTACCGTCTCCTGTCTTTGAACAGGCATCGGCACGAAGGACATTCCTGAGCGAGGACAAGCGAGACTCGAAACCACGACAAGAACGAGGAAGCCGGCTGATGAGGTATTTTGTCACACGCTGCCAAACATTCAAGGCCGGGTCTACCTTGGAACGCAGCTTGCAAGACTTGCGCCTTAATAGGGCTGGGCGATATATGGAATATACTCGATATATCGCGGGTTTGTCTCTGTACGATATAGAAAATGACTATATCGTGATGTTCAAGTACACGTTCTCACGCAGTTGCTTTTAGCTGCGGGCATTACACTACAGCAGGGGTGGGCAATTAATTTTTACCGGGGGCCGCATGAGCAACCCGAGCACTGCTGGAGGCCCACATCGACAATATTTCAATTAAATTTTGCTCAATATTATTTTTTATATATACCGTAAGAGTAATAATAATAATAATTAATAATAATAATAATAATAATAATAATACCTTCATTTAACCTAACTTAACTTTATACCAAAAGCACTGCTTTGGAAATCATTTGTACCCCTTTCAGAGATCACATTTAGTTCCCCTTAAACATCCTCATGTTGCACAATGAAATGTAAGCATAGGATGAAGTGTGCATTCCTGTAACTTTCTCTAGTAACAGCATTCCATGATTAATATAAATAAATTAACATTAATAATAAATGACAGTAAAATAAGCACACGTATGACTGAGGAGTCATAGTGTAACTTTGTGTGGTGTTTGAGTTGTCTGACTTTTTGTGTGGCCATAAACGCACCAGTGGTTTAGTGCTATGCGTGTTGGTGACAGATGACAAGTTGGTTTTGGCCTGGTTTGTACGGCAGAAAATGACTAGTTTTCCGAGATAGAAGTGTTTTACTCATGTTTTTGGTGTGGTTATGGCCGAATATAAACAGTTTTGCTCAATAAAGTGATGGATATAATTCCTGGCCTCGAAGCATCTCGATAGACATTACAATAATTGAACGGTGTTCAATTGAACGGTGTTGGCGAACACCGTTAGGGCCGCTTGTTGTCACTGTCACTCAGAGTTGCATTGCAAAATTACACAGAATAAATGTGTTTATTTTGTTTAGAATTCAGATGGGATTTGATTTGGTGCGCGGCATATATTTGCTGTGCGCAGCGGACGCTTGAGCAGTGCGCAATTGCGCAGGCGCGCACCTTAGAGGGAACGTTGCTTGGCAGTCCATGTCTTGTTGAAAACACGCCATTCGTCATCAACTTTTCTCTTTTTAGCGTCTCGGGTGTAAACCGGGCATCACTTGTCGCTGTGCACCTTCACTCACAGGTTACACACGGACATACGCCCATAAATAACACTTTTCAAAATAAAAGCAGCACAGTTGTATCGCCTGCACGGCATAGATGTTTTTTCAACTTTATTTTGTAATTTGTGATTGCAGCTGTTCACATTCACTCAGACTCACGCACGCGCATACGTCCACACGGAAGTAATACAAATAACGCTTTTCAAAACAAAAGCAGCACCGTTGTATTGCACACTCGACATAGATACTTTTTTAAATGTATTTTGTAATTTATGTTTGGCCTCACGCGGGCCGGACAGGGACGCACAAAGGGGCGGATGTGGCCCGCGGGCCGCAGAATGCCCAGGTCTGCACTACAGGCTCTTCTCACTCTTTCTTGTCCCTCCTTCTCACAGAGACATAAAACAAGCGCACCTTCTTACATATGTCACGTGTGCAACGTCACACGCTCTCACCGAGCAGACAGGTAGCGGCGTAGCAACGTTAGCTGTGATGCTTCGTGGTAATACGAGAGAGAGAAAGTGCGAATCTGGTAACAAATGAAGGAATAATTATTTCCCAAGAAAAACCGCAGGGAGTCCATCGTCTGGCGGTGGTTTGGCTTCAAGCGGGTAGATGGTGATGAAGTATGCGGCAAAAGAGTTGCTACAAAAAGTAGCATTACTGCTAATGCGTAGCATCATTTGAAAAGTCACCCGCTAGAGAATGAAGAGTGCTTGAAACTCCGCATGTCAACATCTCCGGCCGGTGCCACAACCATAAAATGCCCAAGCAACCATTTCCACATCAACACCGTATGAAACAAATAGTCAACAACAGAAGGAAATAACGTCTGCAGGAACCTACCACATAGCGAAGGACATGCACTATTTGATTTCCTATTATGCAGCTCATTTTTATTTGACACTTATTGAAATCGGACTGTCTGATTGTGGCGGTCCGCTCCCTGTACGATCAGTGTCAGAGCTTGGTCCGCATTGCCGGCAGTAAGTCGGACACGTTTCCAGTGAGGGTTGGACTCCGCCAAGGCTGCCCTTTGTCACCGATTCTGTTCATAACTTTTATGGACATAATTTCTAGGCGCATTGAGGGGATCCAGTTTGGTGGCTGCAGGATTAGGTCTCTGCTTTTTGCAGATGATGTGGTCCTGGTGGCTTCATCTGGCCAGGATCTTCAGCTCTCACTGGATGGGTTCGCAGCCGAGTGTGAAGCGACTGGGATGAGAATCAGCACCTCCAAGTCCGAGTCCATGGTTCTCGCCCGGAAAAGGGTGGAATGCCATCTACGGGTTGCGGAGGAGACCCTGCCCCAAGTGGAGGAGTTCAAGTACCTCGGAGTCTTGTTCACGAGTGAGGGAAGAGTGGATGGTGAGATCGACAGGCGGATCGGTGCGGCGTCTTCAGTAATGCGGACGCTGTATCGATCCGTTGTGGTGAAGAAGGAGCTTAGCCGGAAGGCAAAGCTCTCAATTTACCGGTCGATCTACGTTCCCATCCTCACCTATGGTCATGAGCTTTGGGTTATGACCGAAAGGACAAGATCACGGGTACAAGCGGCCGAAATGAGTTTCCTCCGCCGGGTGGCGGGGCTCTCCCTTAGAGATAGGGTGAGAAGCTCTGCCATCCGGGGGGAGCTCAAAGTAAAGCCGCTGCTCCTCCACATCGAGAGGAGCCAGATGAGGTGGTTCGGGCATCTGGTCAGGATGCCACCTGAACGCCTCCCTAGGGAGGTGTTTAGGGCACGTCCGACCGGTAGGAGGCCACGGGGAAGACCCAGGACACGTTGGGAAGACTATGTCTCCCGGCTGGCCTGGGAACGCCTCGGGATCCCCCGGGAAGAGCTGGACCAAGCGGCCGGGGAGAGGAAAGTCTGGGCTTCCCTGCTTAGGCTGCTGCCCCCGCGACCCGACCTCGGATAAGCGGAAGAAGATGGATGGATGGATGGACTTATTGAAATATCTTGTGTGACATCATGCACAAAAGTGCACTTTATTTGTTTTAAAACATTGTAGTGGTGTTCTGTACAAAAAGTGCACTTTAATTTAGTGTTGTTTTGATATGTCATCTTAGTGACATCATGCACTATAGTGCACTAATAGCTTGTTTTAAAATGTCTCTGACAATCTTGCACTTTCTGTTTTGGAAATGACATGAATGTTTGTGCCACTGCTTAATAACTGTTTAATAAATACACTTTTGGTCAATTGACTTACCGTATTTTTCGGACTATAAGTCGCAGTTTTTTTCATAGTTTGGCCGGGGGTGCGGCTTATACTCAGGAGCGACTTATGTGTGAAGTTATTACCGTAAAATATCAAATAATATTATTTAGCTCATTCACGTAAGAGACTAGACATATAAGATTTCATGGGATTTAGCGATTAGGAGTGACAGATTATTTGGTAAACGTGTAGCATGTTCTATATGTTATAGTTATTTGAATGACTCTTACCATAATATGTTACGTTAACATACCAGGCAGGTTCTCAGTTGGTTATTTATGCCTCATATAACGTACACTTATTCAGCCTGTTGTTCACTATTCTTTATTTATTTTAAAATTGCCTTTCAAATGTCTATTCTTGGTGTTGGGTTTTATCTAATAAATTTCCCCAAAAAATGCGACTTATACTCCAGTGCGACTTATATATGTTTTTTTCCTTCTTTATTATGCATTTTCGGCCGTGCGACTTATACTCCGGAGCGACTTATACTCCGAAAAATACGGTAGTTGTGATTTCCCTCTCTGCATGAACGAGCATATATTAATGCAGTATGAAGAAGAATGTTTTAATGTAGATCATATGCATCAAGTGTTCATTCAAGGCTATGGCAAAATATCGAGATATATATCGTGTATCGTGACATGGCCTAAACATATCAAGATATTAATAAAAGGCCATATCGCCCATACCGCTTTAATCCAAAAAACAAAAAAACAGCTCTCGGGTATTGAAGTAGAGGCCCTTTCTACCGTGGATCAATCCCAATGAGAAGAAGTTGGAAGCACGGTCAATACTATCCCCGCTCCCTGTTAGATCCGAGCCCTATGGACGAGCTTCACTTACAGCCCGGAGTGCACTTGGATGGAAGCGGTGCTCAGCGGGATTCCAAACGAGCCCGTCTCTATGGTATCGTCATGGTACGGTGTCACCCTCCCGTGGCCCTCGGGTTCCGTGAACAGATCAATATGAGGGGTGCTGTAATCCTGCAGAGAAACAGAGGAACACAACACAGTAATCATCCATGCAAACATGTCTGTTTTGACATCTATCCCACTGCGGTGAATACTAATGTTGCAATAACGCACATTAGCAATAACGCCCTGTGGCCCGCGTGCTGTGATTATGGCGCGGATATTAAAACCGCAAAAAAGGGTCAGCAGAGGTGGAATTGTTTAAGCCGTGCACACTCACACAGACGGCAAGTCGAACGGAGCCGATTAGCATTGGTGCGGTGTTGTTTTGCTCCGGCTCTGCCCACTCGTTTATCAATTCCAGACCCCCCTCCTCCAAGGCGATACAGCGGCCCTGAAAGCCCGGCTTTTCGTAGAGGATCCAGCTGTAAGGAGAGCAAAAGGCACAAATCAATGGCGAAAAAATTGTATGGTTTGTATTCTGACTGTTGTGCACCAGCTCTTTGTGTTTAGTAACGACTGTTTTTGGTTTACTGGGTTGACCGGGCTCCACGCCACTATTTTTATTGGTTGCTGCAGCAAATGGCTGGAGTTTGCCAGACACGCCGTTTATCTCCGTCTTTAGTCTCAGTTAAGCCATTTAGCTGTAGCGATGCATGTGTTGTGCAGATATATCCTTCTGAGTAGGCATTTGTTTTTGGTCTGTGTCTTTTATCAGAGTTACACATTTGGGGAAAAAAATGCAAAACACAAATTTGTATAAGTGAAGGTAATGTCTAATAGTGGTACGACAACAATGCAGGAAAATGCCTTAAATGTTTTAGATGAGAACACAGTAAGGGTGTAACGGTACACACAACTTTCGGTTCGGTACGTACCTCGGTTTAGAGGTCACTGTTCGTTTTATTTTCGGTACAGTAAGAAAACAACAAAATATACATTTTCTGGTTATTTATTTGCCAACATTTGTAAACAATGGCTTTATCCTTTTAACATTGCTTTAAAATAGCTGTGTGTGTGATGGATGTGAGCCACCACTTGGCAGTGGAACTTGCCAAGGGACATGTAACCAAATATTAACATTGCTGTATGCAGTGTTTCCAAACACATTCATTTATTTGTGGCGGCCCGCCACGAAAGAATTAAGGCCGCCACAAATTTAAAAAATTGTTTTTATTTTTTTATTTTTTGTGTCCTGTCAAGCTTCTCAGGCAAATCATATAGTTGATGTAGATGCCCATATCGGCTGTTCAGATTAACTTTACAAAAGAGAAGTGTAGGATCGAGATTTTTGGAGCTCTTTGTTCAGTGGATCAGATGTTTGATGAAGCTCTGTGTCTATCTACCACCACTACTGTTTTCTGTTTATTTGTTACTGACTGTGGCAGGACACCTCTGCCTCTGTTTCACTTTATGTTGCTGGTAAATAATATGGTTGTAGTAGTAGGCTAAAGTTAAATTATTTAGTATGCACTACTTAAAGGGGCAGAGCTTTAAGAGACATTTTAGCTTTTATATTTTTATAAGATATATTTTTTGTAAGAACCACAATTAATAAATATATTTCAGTGAATAACTTATTGTTCAAATCTGTATATAAAATGTACATAAAGTGTTGTAATTATATTGTAAAATGGATGGATGGATGGATGGACGTTTAAAACAAAACTGTTATTATTAATTAGTAAGTATACATTTTTTGAGCCTTTTTAGAGAAAATCCTATCATTGTAGTAAATTATGCAAATGACTCGATGATGTCATGGTGACCACGCCCATAGCCACGCCCCCACCGCCACAGGTATCTTGGCAGTTTATGGGAAACACTGGTATGTATACTTTTGACCCAGCAGATTTGGTCACATTTTCAGTAGACCCATAATAAATTCATAAAAGAACCAAACTTCATGAATGTTTTTTGTGACCAACAAGTATGTGCTCCAATCACTCTATCACAAAAAAATAGGAGTTGTACAAATTATTGGAAACTCAAGACAGCCATGACATTATGTTCTTTACAAGTGTATGTAAACTTTTGACCACGACTGTACATTTTGCAAACTATATAGCTTCTAATACTCTCGTCATATCGTGACAATGCATGTTAATGACACATTCCAGCTGTGTCTCTCAAATTTGACAGCGACAAGCGCAAAAACAATGTAGCATTTTCACTTGCGAGCTAGCGGCTCACAGTGCAAAGCCGCTAAAGTCAGTAAACATAAAGTATGTTTCTTACAAGTATCAGGAAGTACGAGGAATATCTAAACATGCTGCACTATAGGAAGATATGCTAACCTCTAAGTTAAAGCACTGAATGTAAACAAAGGTGTAGTATCATTAGATGGTCGATACAAGAGTGATTAGATCGATCTTTCTTGTAATCAAAAACCTATTTTGTTGTTTTTGTTATTGTTTACAAACTCAGTAAATAGGTCCCTGGACACAGGAGGGCTTTAAGGGAAAAAAACTAAACATTTAACTCAGCCAATAGTAAGAAATTATTGAAATATTTCATTGATATTGTTACACTGCCATCCTGTGTTTTGGTCTGATTACAATTGTGATTAGAAAAATGTAATCCAATAGTCTTGAAATGTTTAGGACCAGTATGAGCATTCGTACGACCAATACTGTCCGTGTAACTACTTCGTATTGGAATGATACTCAAGTTTGTGGTATCACCCAAAACTACCTAATGTAAAGTATCCAACCAACAGAAGAATAATTGTTTTGTACAATTTAACAGAAGTGTGGATAGAACCACGTTACAACAGAACTAGTACAATTCAACAGAGGTGTGGATAGAACCACGTTACAACAGAACGTAACCGGCTATTCACTGCAAATTAGCATGTAGATTAAGAATGTGGACTTGGAGAAGGCATTCGACTGTGTCCCTCGGGAAGTCCTGTGGGGAGTGCTCAGAGATTATGGGGTATCGGACTGTCTGATTGTGGCGGTCCGCTCCCTGTATGATCAGTGTCAGAGCTTGGTCCGCATTGCCGGCAGTAAGTCGGACACGTTTCCAGTGAGGGTTGGACTCCGCCAAGGCTGCCCTTTGTCACCGATTCTGTTCATAACTTTTATGGACAGAATTTCTAGGCGCAGTCAAGGCGTTGAGGGGATCCGGTTTGGTGGCTGCAGGATTAGGTCTCTGCTTTTTGCAGATGATGTGGTCCTGATGGCTTCATCTGGCCAGCTCTCACTGGATGGGTTCGCAGCCGAGTGTGAAGCGACTGGGATGAGAATCAGCACCTCCAAGTCCGAGTCCATGGTTCTCGCCCGGAAAAGGGTGGAGTGCCATCTCCGGGTTGGGGAGGAGACCCTGCCCCAAGTGGAGGAGTTCAAGTACCTCGGAGTCTTGTTCACGAGTGAGGGAAGAGTGGATCGTGAGTCAGTGCGGCGTCTTCAGTAATGCGGACGCTGTATCGATCCGTTGTGGTGAAGAAGGAGCTGAGCCGGAAGGCAAAGCTCTCAATTTACCGGTCGATCTACGTTCCCATCCTCACCTATGGTCATGAGCTTTGGGTTATGACCGAAAGGACAAGATCACGGGTACAAGCGTCCGAAATGAGTTTCCTCCGCCGGGTGGCGGGGCTCTCCCTTAGAGATAGGGTGAGAAGCTCTGCCATCCGGGGGGAGCTCAAAGTAAAGCCGCTGCTCCTCCACATCGAGAGGAGCCAGATGAGGTGGTTCGGGCATCTGGTCAGAATGCCACCCGAACGCCTCCCTAGGGAGGTGTTTAAGGCACGTCCGACCGGTAGGAGGCTAAAGGGAAGACCCAGGACACGTTGGGAAGACTATGGCCTAGGAACGCCTCGGGATTCCCCGGGAAGAGCTGGACGAATTGGCTGGGGAGAGGAAAGTCTGGGCTTCCCTGCTTAGGCTGCTGCCCCCGCGACCCGACCTCGGATAAGCGGAAGAAGATGAATGGATGGATTAAGAATGTTTTTTAAGAAAATAATGCAATGACGTTTGTTACTGCATACGTAAGCAGCCACATTAGAAGCCTTTGTAACGGTTCTATTCCCATTTACATACCAAATTTTAGGCCATCTCTAGAAGGACCGAGTGTGAACAGAAGTTGACGTTACTTTGTGTTTTTAAACAGTTTCACATGGACAAAAAAATATATAGATTTTTTTTTCCTGTTTAATTTGTTGTACTTGCACTTTTTTTCCCCATTGAGAGGTTAAAGCCTACAAAGGTTTGCATATTTCATCACTGATGAAGCCCAGAGCAAGCCTCACTTACTTACATTTTATTCAATATTGCATCAAATACATTTGGCAAAGCCTTGAGGCAACAATCGTATCCGGCAACTACTAATTGGCACCCCACTTCAGTTAACATTTGGTCTTGATTCATGGTATCAAAAAAGCCTTACCATCCTCTGATGACCTTCACAGATATGATGTTCGAGAGTTTCAGATGAGTGGCGTCCGCTACGTCCCTGTAGATCTCATAGGCTTGGCCACTGAACTGAGCTTCCGGGAACAGTACGATCTGCGGAAAGATCATGTAAGAATGGGCAAGTTTTTCTTTAGTAAAACTGAAGTCTACGAACAGGAAGTGCAGCTTTCATGAACTAAGACTGTACAATTTGTATACACTGTCAATACCATTGTGACTCAAATGTTTACCAATATTTCCCATGATAAAACGTTTTCAGAATATAGGTAGTTAATAATCCTTCTGAGAACCAGAAACCACTGCACTGGATATTTGTTTTGCTTTTGTTTACAACTTTTACTCTTAAGTATCAACATCAAGTATCAACATCACTTGAGAACGAGTGGAAGAGAATAAGGAACGTGTCTAGATATTGTGTTGATATTGTTAAACTGTCAATAGCACTCACCATGACTAAATAGACACATTTACAGTTATCGGTTAATGGTATCGGCCAATCTCACTCGTCATGGATGATCGGAATCGGCAGTAGAACACCCTAATCCAGGGGTGTCAAACGTACGGCCCGCGAACAGGTTTTATCCGGCCCGCGGGATGAGTTTGCTAAGTATAAAAACGAGCCGAAATTTTGGAATGAAACAAACTGCTGTTCTAAATGTGTCCACTAGATGTCGCAATAGCAATTGTTTGTATCTTTGTAGATTATGCTACATATGTAAAAAAATAAAACAAACTACATGACGTTGGTGCACCAGTCATAAATCACATCCTGTAATTTGATTTTGATATAATTGTTTTTATCTTGATAGATCGAAAATGAACACCAATGAGTTGACTGATGAACATGGTCACATCATTTATTCAGAAAGTATAAATAACGACAAATAAAGGTAGAATACTATTAACCGCAACATGTAAATGGGAAAAAAAACCCAACATCATTATGATTTGTACATTTTCAGATTGTGCTTGTTCTATTTTTAAACAAAGAAAACAATCTGAAGTTGTCTTTGTTTTTAAGTTATCGTGCCGTGATTTTACCAGTCCGGCCCACTTGGGAGTAGATTTTTCTCCATGTGGCCCCCGATCTAAAATGAGTTTGACACCCCTGCCCGAATCGGAAATTTCCTACTTATTTTGGTTGACATCTACTAGTTATGTTGCAACTAATGAATAAAACGGACTAATACTGACTTTGTCTTAAGCAGCATTTTTGCAAAAACAGGTCTTGAAAACATAGATTATTCATTTCTAGGTACCAGGACCCTTTTCAGTGGGTATTTGTCTTTGGTCTATTTCTTTTGTCACAGCTACGTGATCACTTCACTGCTTTTGTACAATGAACATAACATGCATGTTTTTATATACAATGAACATAACATGCATGTTTTTATATACAATGAACATAACATGCATGTTTTTATATACAATGAACATAACATGCATGTTTTTATATACAATGAACATAACATGTATGTTTTTATATACAAGGAACATAACATGTTTTATATACAATGAACATAACATGCATGTTTTTATATACAAGGAACATAACATGTAGGTTTTTATATACAATGAACATCACATGTATGTTTTTATATACAATGAACATAACATGTATGTTTTTATATACAATTAACATAACATGCATGTATTTTTTTACAATGAACATAACATGTATGTTTTTATATACAATGAACATAACATGCATGTTTTTATACACAATGAACATAACATGTATGTTTTTATATACAATGAACATAACATGCATGTTTTTATATACAATGAACTTAACATGCATGTTTTTATATACAATGAACATAACATGTATGTTTTTATATACAAGGAACATAACATGTTTTATATACAATGAACATAAAATGCATGTTTTTATATACAATGAACATCACATGTATGTTTTTATATACAAGGAACATAACATGTTTTGTATAAAATGAACATAACATGCATGTTTTTGTATACAAGGAACATAACATGTACGTTTCTATATACAATGAACATAACATGTATGTTTTTATATACAATTAACATAACATGCATGTCTTTTTTTACAATGAACATAACATGCATGTTTTTATATACAAGGAACATAACATATTTTATATACAATGAACATAACATGCATGTCTTTATATACAATGAACATAAAATGCATGTTTTTATATACAATGAACATCACATGTATGTTTTTATATACAAGGAACATAACATGTATGTTTCTATATACAATGAACATAACATGTATGTTTTTATATACAATGAACATAACATGCATGTCTTTTTTTACAATGAACATAACATGCATGTTTTTGTATACAAGGAACATAACATGTACGTTTCTATATACAATGAACATAACATGTATGTTTTTATATACAAAGAACATAACATGCATGTTTTTATATACAATGAACATAACATATATGTTTTTATATACAAGGAACATAACATGCATGTTTGTATATACAATGAACATAACATGCATGTTTTTATATACAATGAACATAACATGTATGTTTTTATATACAATGAACATAACATGCATATTTTTATATACAATGAACATAACATGTATGTTTTTGTATATACGAGGAACATAACATGTTTTATATACAATGAATATAACATGCATGTCTTTGTATACAATGAACATAACATGTATGTATTTTTATACAATGAACATAACATGTATGTCTTTTTTTACAATGAACATAACATGCATGTTTTTATATACAAGGAACATAACATATTTTATATACAATGAACATAACATGCATGTCTTTATATACAATGAACATAAAATGCATGTTTTTATATACAATGAACATCACATGTATGTTTTTGTATACAAGGAACATAACATGTATGTTTCTATATACAATGAACATAACATGTATGTTTTTATATACAATGAACATAACATGCATGTCTTTTTTTACAATGAACATAACATGCATGTTTTTGTATACAAGGAACATAACATGTACGTTTCTATATACAATGAACATAACATGTATGTTTTTATATACAAAGAACATAACATGCTTGTTTTTATATACAATGAACATAACATATATGTTTTTATATACAAGGAACATAACATGCATGTTTGTATATACAATGAACATAACATGCATGTTTTTATATACAATGAACATAACATGTATGTTTTTATATACAATGAACATAACATGCATATTTTTATATACAATGAACATAACATGTATGTTTTTATATACGAGGAACATAACATGTTTTATATACAATGAATATAACATGCATGTCTTTGTATACAATGAACATAACATGCATGTATTTTTATACAATGAACATAACATGTATGTATTTTTATACAAGGAACATAACATGCATGTATTTTTATACAATGAACATAACATGTATGTTTTATATACAATGAACATAACATGTATGTTTTTATATACAATGAACATAACATGCATGTTTTTATACACAATGAACATAACATTACAGTTACAAAAAAAAAAAAAAATCTGTTATAGAAAAGGCAATTGTCCATTTTCTGGTGGTTATTCAGGGTCGTTTTAAAATAGATAAATAATTGACACTGATACAATTTGAATTATTGGAAAGTCCTGGGTACCAGGACACTTTGCAGTGGGTATTTGTCTTTGGTCTATTTATTTTGTCACAGTTACAAAATTAAAAAAATAGATCTGTTATACAAAAGACAATTGTCCAATGCAGAGGATACTGGTTTTCTGGCGGTTATTCAGGGTCTTTTTAAAATAGATAAATAATTGACTCTGATAAAATTGGAATTATTGGAAAGTATGGATAATGTATAAAAGTCCCCCACTGAGGGATAAATGTATTGTCTTCACAGGAGACAAGGTACTTTTTATGAGAGTGCCATTGCATGTTAAAAGTTGCTGACTCATTTAAGTATAAAAGACCAAAAAAATATGTGGGCAACAATTTAAGGTACTTCCGCTTCAGCACTGACTGCCATGACCGTAATCACATCCAGTTGCGCTAAAATGTTCTTATTTATTTTTACCCCCAAGTACGACATATGAAAAGCAGATGTTTTCACTGAACAGGGAGTCAGTATTTCCAGAGTTCCCTCCAATCACAGCACAACTACATGCAGGCAGTCGACGCAAGTACCGTACCTTTCCGGGTCGCCTGTGAAAGCCTTTGGCGGTCCTCTCCTAGGAGGTGAAAGTACAGAAGTATTATCATGACACATTGTGTGGAGGATGACAAATATCTGCCAAAGAGGCGGGTCTGCATTTTTCTTGTGCCACTTTGATTGTCCTGACCTTTTCATTCTTCTATCTGGGACACGTGTAGGCTGTGGTTATACAAGTTTAGGCATTATTCTCAGTTTTAGTGACTCCCTGTGTTATCATCACAAAACTCCCACTTTTTGAAACAAGTTTAACTCTGACTTTGAGCTGATTGTCAGAGTAATGTTTTAGGATGGGTTGTGATTCACAAAGATTAGTAATGTAAATGTTTGAGGGCTGCTGCTGCTGCTTGGTACACAGAACAGTCTTTGTCAAATACACAAAAGGCATCCCCCTGGACAATAGCTCCGCTGTTTGTGTAATAGAGAAGCTTACACTGCAACTAATGATGACTTATGGCACACGACCTATACAGTGAATGGTGTACAAATTATAATTGCTTTAGTCCTCATCTTACACAGTGGAAAGCAGCTCATGTTTCCCAAGCAATAATATGTGCGGCACACTTACATTTTTACTAAGTATCCCCTGGGAAAGAAGTTGCTGACGCTCTGAGGGTGCCGGGTAAAGGCTTGGCGTATTCCCAGGAAAAGATGGGGGCACAGTATAAGGAAGGTTCGAACCTGGTTTTACAACCAGATCTTGTTCAAGGATGTGGGCTGCAGGAACCTGACACATACAAAAAGAACCATCAGAAGACTTGTTGTGACTGGTGAGTACATTTAGTTATTATGCAACCGACACAACCTTGAAAATAGGATTTTAAACCAACCTCTGTTTTCATCATACTTTGCCCTGCTGTTGCTGGATCCAGGGAGCGGTACTTCTCTAAATAGTCAGGCAGCTTGATGTCGTTAAATGAGGGAAACGGAGGACCTGAGTCACCGACCACAGCCCCTGTAGGCAGAACTCGGTCTTCTTTTTGCCTGGTGAAGTAGTCTGCAGTGGGAACGGGCGAGGTTGGCTCCGATAAAGGGCTTAGCTGGGGTGACACATCACTTGAGTTGGTGCCCTGTGGAACTGCACCATTTCTCCTCCCCTTGAAACTAGGGGATGTGAGACTGCTAAGGACACAACTTCCTTCTAAGCGAGACTTCCTGACGATGTGATCGTCTTTCTCTTCCTTAGTGTCCGCCTCATTGCTGTTTGGTGTCTTATCTTTCGAATGAGAAGAAGTATCCAGACTACTAATCAACAGACATCTATCTACTATACTCGCCCTAGCAGGCTTAGTGACAGTTTTGGCTTCTGTGGTCTGAAATTTAGGTAAGATGTTAGAGCCTGTGTCGAAGGAGCGATTCTTCTTTCTAAGGCCAATTTCAAACTCCTCAGGGTCAAATGTCTTCTCAAAGCGGGCTTCTCTAATGGCAGGCATTGCAAAAGGGGGCTGAGGTTGCCGGAGTTGGTTGTGTTTTCGAGGTGGGAGGGAAAAGGGAGCACAAAGTTTCTGGATCTTCTCAATGAAGTTTTCATCATCAAGCTCATCCGCTGTGTCCAGGAGATTGCTTTCGCTTGAAGAGGCGCTTAGTTTGGGCCCGGGGAGTTTAAGTCTGTGCTTTGGGAAGTCCACATCCAGCCAACTCGAGGGCGCGTCGTGCTGCTGAAATGAAGAATCATCTGCGCCCCGTCCTCGTGGCGAATTCAGTTTCTTAGGGGACGAAGGCTGGATTTGATCTGTGGTGAGCTGTTTAGCCTTTGGGGAAGTCATGGCTTTTACAGTTTGTTTGTTCATGTCTGGTTCGTCTCTGTGTTGTCTTGGTTGCGAGGAGAGATCACTGTTAAAGCTTGAAGGAAGCACAATAATCCCCGGCGCATCACTTCCTTTATCTGTCTTATCTATCTCAACAACAGCGGCACTAGAAAGAACGTCGTCAGAGGTTTTCTGCTGTGTTCTGTTTAAGCCTCTGTGTGAAGTGAGAGTCTCTGTAATATTTACTTCCTCAATCTGTGGCTTTGTTAGCGATGTTTTATCTGTTGAGGAGTTTACTGTTGAGCTTTGTGTCTCACTGGTCTGGCTCTTCCTCTCAACAGAAATACGAGTCGGCTTTCTAACAGTTACCATATTGTCCGTGGGAGCACTTATCAGCACAGGTGGGTCATAAGACACTCTTGCGTGCTCAGTCTTTGCACTAAAGTCACCACCCAAATTAGCTTCATGCTTATGTGAGTCACTGACTGCGCCTTCTAATTGTTCCACGGACTCATAATTAGGCTGCTGTTCTTGTGTTGCAATAACTGCTGGAGCTTTTTCTAGTGATTTTATTTTCTCAGACATATATCGAGCTGCCTCTTCCTGGGAGGACCCTTTAGCACTCTCTCTTGCAGTCTTTTTACTCTGAATAACTGAATACGCTGCAGCCTTCTCCATATTTGTGGTCAGCGTTTCAGTAGGGACTGACACGGCTGCATTAGTATCTCTAACAGGCTGCGTTTGATCTTGTGTTTTAATCTGATTTGTCTGATTATGCATAGCAACACTTCCTTCTGTCCTCAAAATGTCTCCTCTTTGCTGCAAAGCTACATTCAGTTTCATGTTTTTGTCTAGATTGAGTTTTTCAGGCGTTTCTTTGTCTTTTTTGTCAATCTGGTGTTTGTCCTGATGTTCTAATTTAGAAACATCTTTGGCTTCCCTCTGAGTTGTTGGTTTTGTGTCAATAACATAGTGTTGCCTTGCTTTTAGTCTACTTATTGATCCAGGTTGCTTTGGTGTGCCTTCATCTAGTTTTGAGATTTCAGCATGTGGTCCTTGCACCACAAAAGGTTTTTTTTTCTTAAAAGGTTCTACTGACTGCGAGAGAGAATGTTTGTCCTCTACTGCAGTTTTGACCTCATGTTTGGGTAGACGGGTATCACCCCCAGTCTTGTCCTCCCTTTGGGACAAACTAACGAAAACCTTGTCAATAGGTTTATTTGTTTTCCAGTTAGAAGCAACAGTATTGGGTTCATCTTTGTTGACGGATGATTCAGGTACTTCCTCTACTCGGTTGACTAGTTTCTCGTTCACTTTTCCAAAAGGAGAATCCAACTGTTTTTTTGTATCAGCAGTGTCAGATTCCTTTACAAATGTGTTTTTATTAGATGTAACTCCTTCTACTTCATCAGGTGGTAGAAAGACCACATCATCAACTTGTTTTTCAGAGGAGACATTTTGTTTACTTGAGTCTGGCTCGTTGTCCCGATTTTCACCCACAGGACTAGTCGCCTCCTTACTTTTTCTTCGTTTAGACCGAGACCCCGATCTAGCAGCGACTTTTGACCGTGTACTTATATCATTAGTCAGTTCTGCTGTATCATTCGTGCTTTTCGTTGGGACACTGTTAAGTTGCGTATTCTGGCCGTCTGCCTTTGAGGTCTGGGTGCCATGTTGTTTCATAGGTGTGGAAGGTTTTACCCCACCAACAGTGGTATCCTGTCCGTCTGGTTTTAGTGTTACCACAGTCATTGCTTTAGTTTCCAGTTTACCCTGACTGTCGGGTTCTGATGATTCTGATGCAGCGGTTGCCACAGATTTGATGGTTTTTTTAGTAATTCCTATCTTGGGTGACTTTTGAGGCAGCATTGATTTAAAATCTCTTGTAGATTCCTCTGTAAAGTTCATTGCCCTCTCTTTGACCGTCAGCTTAATTTCCTGTTCGGGTGGCACAGGGCTGGAAGTGGCAGTGCCATATCGGTCCGCTGATTTTGACCTCTGCATCGGGGGTAGAAAATCAGCTTTGAGCCCCTCTGTAGTTTTTCTAGCAGGAGAGACATCGGCGCTCCTCGGGATTTGAATGGTCTTTTTGAGGCCCGTCGTGGCTGACTGGCGCTCAAATAAGTTGATTTTAGCTGCAATCCGGCCCGGGATTGGAACTGTTGGCTTCTCTGGTTTCTTCATATCTTGCCGTCTACATATGATGGCAAAATGGTAATTTTAACATAATTTATACACATTGCAGAATGTTTTTTTTTACATTATATACATAGATAATCACTCTAGTTTTGTCTACATATCTAAGATGATACAATCCAAATGCTTGAAATAAAATGACACTGTACAACTACATTAGATAGCTTTACAATATTCTATGCTTCAACACAAATTCTTGTTCAGAACACAGGTATGCTAAGACAAATGGATTTTAAGCCTTCTTCATGAAACTATGACGAGTCATGGATTGTTTTTGAAAAATTGAAAGATAATAGTCAAAAAAATGCCTTACCTTTCATCAGTCTCTGCATGGGGCTTATCCTTTTCTACCTTTTTGTCTTGGTCCGGCGTAGACTCCAGGTCCACCTCAACTATTCTTTTCTCAGTTTTTAAAGGTACATTTTTCCGAAAAAGCTTTACCTCGCTCCGAGAAACTTTGATACTCCTACGTTTGGACTCCGGTGTCTCTGTCTTCCGCTCCACTCTGTAAAAATGTTCGTCATCCTCCATGTCTGCACTTCCATCAGCTGTTGCAGTGACTGGATGTGAGCCCAAGACTTTGTCTGCATTCTTGGTGGCATCAGGACAGGAAGTCTCATTTTCTCCACCTCCAGGTGAGGCCAGTGAGGTGAGGCCATGCTTAGAGGAGGAGTCACTAGGTTGCTCTTCCACTTGATTCTGTGGACTTTCCCCCTGTAGGCTGGTCGCTGAGCTTTTGGGGGAAGGGAATCCCTCTTGAACAGGTTGGACATTGACAGGCAATTTTTCCTGAGGGCTGCACACTCCTTCTTCCTGAATGTTCTTCCTCGTTTTCTTCTTAGCCGAGTTTTTACGCCCCATGTTGCCAGCCTCTGTTTGTTTTTTATCTGGTTCAAGCTCCAACTGGCAGTCTTTGTGTAGTTTCTGTGACACGCCTTGCTGTGTCTCTATGCTGTTGGTTTGTGGTCCGACCGGAGGCCTTAAATTTGCACTTATGTTTTCCTCTGCTTT
Organism: Entelurus aequoreus; assembly: GCF_033978785.1. NCBI lineage: Eukaryota > Metazoa > Chordata > Actinopteri > Syngnathiformes > Syngnathidae > Entelurus > Entelurus aequoreus. The sequence continues at coordinate 28,168,175 of NC_084753.1, read as the reverse complement.
TGAACTTGAGCTTCTCAATGAATCAACACTTGGCAATTCTGATGATTTTGACTTTTGGAAGACCGGTAGCTTTTTTTCAATTTTGGTGAGGATCACTTCCTGTCCTGTTAAGGTGTCTTGGCCACAGTGAGTCACGCTGGTCTCCTCCACGTACACATGCAGCCTCTTTCCTGCCTGGGCCTGTGCAGCTTTCTGGGCTAAAGATTGGGCTTGGCCCGGGTCAGAGTTCCATACCACACCCTGCTCAGAGGAAGAAGAGGTGGCAGAGAGATCTGTCAGATAACTAGCAACACTGTCAGATTTCCCGCCCGCCAAAGGAGCATGGCTGCCCTTATTTGCCTGCCCTATTCGCTTCTTTTTGCTGACTAAAATCTCCGCCTCTCTTGCCCCGCCTCCTGCGGCCACACTGCTGCTCACTGCAGAGCGTTCTCTGTGGGCAGACTGCGTGGCGACCACTTCTTCAAAGCATGAAATGTCTCTTGAGGGACCCAGTGGATCGGGATTTGAGCTCTTTTCTTTCTCCCCCCACTGGTGTTTCCTTGCCTCGGCACTGGCAGATTTCTCACTCTCGTCTTCCTCCGACTTCAGTGCTTGATCATGAGTTGGAGATGAATTTTCAGTGGGACTCTTGGGACTCTTTCCTTTCCATGGAGTGAGCCAGCTACCAATTCGTCCCAAGACCCCAGGACTCTGCGGCTCTTCTGGGTTGTCAGACTACAGCAAATTACAGAAATCAGTGTGGAATTTGAACACAAAAGCATTATAAAACATGCGCTTTTTAATAAAGTATATTATAATATGTGAAGAGCAAACAGCGCATACAGTCTTTGACTTATATTGCCTATGAACAAATGAAGGCAGAGCAGGCTTAGGAGAATATAAGTAGGGATTAATTATGTCCATAGACCATTTTTTAGTCTGGCCATGCATCTCTCAGCACAGCAATGACATGCAGGAGAGCAGATAACCTGAATGCTTACCGTGGTAAATACCATATCATTCAGATTCTTTATGTAGTTTGTGAACATTTTGCTTTAGAACTTACACTCCTACAGAGCAAAGAGAATAGAAAGAGCAGAAAATAATCCTAAACAGGATATTTTGCCAGAGCAAATCAATCCATAACTTTGTAGCCGAGAGCAACTCACCCTTAGGTCAGATTTCAGACGTAAACTTTTCTTTCTTCTGGAAACAGATTAGCCGCCACCACGCATGTGCTGCTGTCTTTTTGCATGCCTAACCAACGAACGTTTAGTCCCTCATCAAGCAAAAACATCCACAACTGTACAAGGGCGGCAGTAAGTGTGGCATGTGAGAAATGCACCGCTGCTGGAAGTTCTGCCCCCTTTTCCAGCTCACGCAGCTGTGTGGTAACATGATGCATTCAGTGGTCCTTGGTAAACGGCTTACAAGAATCGAAACCGTATCAGGTATCAGAAAAAAGCACATTTTTGCTCGGTTTTCCGCAACTTTTGCTTTTTGTCATCTTTGATAAGAGTCTAGGTTTACTTTTTGTTTGGGTTGGGACAAACACACACTGTCATCACACTGGTTTGAAGTTTACTTTACATATTTTTTTGTTATTTGAGGTCCTACCATACATTACACTCATTAACCAGTGTGTCAGTTATATACTTGTACTTTTAAAATCTTAATTAAGGTGTCAGTTTTATACCTGTACTTTTAAAATCTTAATTAAGGTGTCAGTTTTATACCTGTACTTTTAAAATCTTATTTAAGGTATTACAGTATTTAGGATATATTCTGTGTTTATTTATTCACTATACAGTGTCTGTTTTTACTCATTATTTCCTTTACTAATAAATAAGCCATGTACAAAACCCATCTATTACTATTACACATTATTTATCATTTTCTTTCCCTGATAGAAAATGGTAACCTTGTTAATGTTAAACCAAGGAAGTAAACAAGCTATCAGTAATTGCCGAGACTCGGAGAAGGGGTATATACATAACTCCTTTTCAGACGTTAACAATAACATTAACTAAATTGTGTAACTTTTGTGACGCATATTGGATTAAACTAAACAATGACATTTGAACATCTCTGGGATGTATAACACGTCACCATACTGAACTATTACATTTTTCCTAAACAATTCATGCATTTACAGTAAAACCGAGTTGTAGTTTTACGTTAAAGCAGTTGCTTTATAGAAATGGCACACTGTATCATAATATTAATGATATAAATAATAACTTGAATATAATTTTAGCCCAATCAAGCCCAGCCATTGGAGATCCTGGATTGCAGGTCACGTGTATTCTATACAGGCTAAGCTGGAGCGGGACGCAAACATTTTGTTATATTTATATACAATTGTGTGTCAACTGTAGGGACTAGATATTATGAGACATGGGAAGCATACATCTATTGTATATTTAAATTGTTAATGTTTATGTTAAATTATCCTGGAGTGCACCGAAAAAGGGCTTAGAACAGGGGTGTCCAAAAGTGCGGCTGCGGGACAACGCAAAAATAGAGAAACTAGAACATAATGTAAAGAGAAAAAGCTGAAAATGTTGACATTAAAAAATGATTTTTAACACATTTAAATGATATAACGTTTTGTTTGTTTTAGCATTTTTTTTATATAAAGATGTGGCGCAGTTGGGAGAGTGGCTGTGCCAGCAACCTGAGGGTTCCTGGTTCAATCCCAACCTTCTACCAACCTAGCCACGTCCGTTGTGTCCTTGAGCAAGACACGTCACCCTTGCTCCTGATGGGTCCTGGTTAGCGTCTTGCGTGGCAGCTCCCGCCATCAGTGTATCAATGTGTGTGTGAATGTGGAAATAGTGTCAAAGCGCTTTGAGTTCCTTAAAAAGGTAGAAAAGCGCTATACAAGTATAACCCATAAAGTAAAGACATTTATAAAATATATCCAATACTGTCAAAGTAGCCTAAAGCCTTCTTTGATTTATTTAGCTCAGTTTTAATGTAGCTTTCGATCTTTAATGCTTTAACTGATTGATTGGAACTTTTATTAGTAGATTGCACAGTACAGTACATATTCCGTACAATTGACCACTAAATGGTAACACCTATAGATGTCCGATATTATCGGCCGATAAATGTGTTAAAATGTAATATCGGAAATTATCGGTATCGTTATTTTTATTATTGGTATCGTTTTTTTAATTTTATTTTTATTGTTTTTTTATTTAATCAACATAAAAAACACAAGATACACTTACAATTAGTGCACTAACCCAAAAAACCTCCCTCCCCCATTTACACTCATTCACATTCATTCACAAAAAAGGGTTGTGTCTTTCTGTTATTAATATTCTGGTTCCTACATTTTTATCAATATATATCAATACAGTCTGCAAGGGATACAGTCCGTGAGCACACATGATTGTGCGTGCTGCTGGTCCACTAATAGTACTAACCTTTAACAGTTAATTTGACTCCTTTTCATTAATTACTAGTTTCTACTGTTTTTATATTGTTTTACTTCTTTTTTTATTCAAGAGAATTCATCTTATTTTATTGTATTCATTTTTTTAAAGTACCTTATCTTCACCATACCTGGTTGTCCAAATTAGGCATAATAATGTGTTAATTCCACGACTGTATATATCGGTCGATGTCGGTATCGGTTGATATCGGTATCGGTAATTAAAGAGTTGGACAATATCGGAGCCATTATCGGACATCCCAATTAACACCCCAATAAGTTTTTCAACTTGTTTAAGTCGGGGTCCACGTTAATCTATTCATGGTAACTTAAACCATGTTTTTAAGTGAATGACTGTTATTTCCATTAGTAGTGTTGTACTTTATTCATTCAACATGTATGACATATTGTAAAGTATCTTTGACTTTTCAGAAAAGTGCATCGAAATAAAATTCATCATTTTTCAGTATGCTTCCCTCGGTGGTAAAAAAAATAAAAAATAAATAAATAGCCGTATTTCGTACGTGTAAACATGAGTAAAGACGAAGTTGGGGAGAAGATTAACAATTCCCACTTTCCTCTGCTGCATTTGAACACAGCATGATGTCTTTCCATTGCCGGAAATGACGCAATAGCCCGCGCGCTTTTCCCCCCCGTTTCCGTATCTGCTCGGGCTTGTTTAATATAGCTTTTTTTTTTTATGACCACCAAACAAAAATTAACTCTTTGTGTGGATGTTTTCCCGAAACCTCACACAAGCTTTCAGTTTTAATGTTAACGAGGCTGACACCCTGCCTTTAAGGGTGGGAGCGGCCTTTTGAGCGATTATCATTGCTCCATGTTTACTCTTCAGACAGTCGACAGCTTTGCGTCGGTGTCATTATTGACAACTAAATATAAAACTAAAAAAAAGTTCCAAACAAAGTCACTTAACGCAATTCACCGACAGAGCAAACTTTTTGTGCCAAAATAAAAAACAAAAAGTAGTAATGATCGTCTTACCATGATCTCAGTGTTCTCCTGCTCCAACACTAAAAAGTCCCGTCATGGATTACAAAGAAGCGCGCCGCAGCATTGTAGTAATATTGTCATAAGCGAGGTCTTTTAGAAGAATATACTCGAAGGAGTGTTACTGGGTTATGTCTTGTTCGAAGCCAATGAAGAGCGCGGCTGACAGCGGAATCCGGCCGGCCCAGCTTCGCACACCTCGCGGCGTTTTGCATGCATGTCAAACATGCACACACACACACTTGGTTGCGCAACTAAAAAGCAAGGCTTTGGGCCCAAAAGGCTCAGATTTGAATGGAAAAAATATTGCACACATACTAAAATGTTATATATATATATATATGTATATATATATATATATATATATATATATATATATATATATATATATATATATATATATATATATATATATATATATATATATATATATATATATATATATATATATATATATATATATATATATATATATATATATATATATATGTCCATCCATCTTCTTCCGCTTATCCGAGGTCGGGTCGCGGGGGCAGCAGCCTAAGCAGGGAAACCCAGACTTCCCTCTCCCCAGCCACTTCGTCCAGCTCCTCCCGGGGGATCCCGAGGCGTTCCCAGGCCAGCCGGGAGACATAGTCTTCCCAACGTGTCCTGGGTCTTCCCCGCGGCCTCCTACCGGCCGGACGTGCCCTAAACATCCTGACCAGATGCCCGAACCAGATGCCCGAACATATATATATATATATATATATATATATATATATTTACATACAGTATATATGTATGTATGTATGTATGTATGTATGTATATATATGTGTATTTATGTATATATATATATATATATATATATATATATATATATATATATATATATATATATATATATATATATATATATATATGTATTTATGTATATATGTATGTATATATATATGTATATATGTATGTATGTATATGTATTTATGTATGTATGTATGTATATATATACGTATATATATATATATATATATATATATATATATATATATATACATATATAATACATATACATATGTACATATATATGTATGTATGTATGTATATATATATATATATATATATATATATATATATATACATACATATATAATACATATACATATGTACATATATATGTATGTATGTATGTATATATATATGTATATGTATGTGTATGTATGTACCTGTATATATATGTATGTATGTATAAATATATGTATGTATATATATACACACGTATATATGTATGTATTTATATATATATATATATATATATATATATATATATTTATATATATATATATATATATTTAGGTTTTCTTCAGCGCTGTTTCCAAACGACTGTGTACCTACCTGGCAAAGAACACCTACATCGATACATCTGTCCAGAAAGGCGGGATTTCAGGAATGTCAGGATGTATGGAGCATACCGGTGTGGTGACGCAGCTCATTCGGGAGGCTCGAGAGAACAAGGGCAACCTATCAGTACTGTGGCTTGACCTGGCAAACGCATTCGGCTCCATTCCGCACAAGCTCGTTCAACTCACTCTGATGAAACATCATGTACCCAGCAGGTGTAGAGACCTCATTGCTGATTACTACAGCAATTTCAGGATGAGGGTCTCTTCCGGACCAACAACATCCAGTTGGCACAAAGTGGAGATTGGTATTATCACAGGGTGTACTATCTCTGTGACACTGTTCTCACTAGCCATGAACATGCTCACCAAGTCTGCTGAGCCAGAGTGCAGAGGGCCCCGCACAAATTCCGGACAAAGGCAACCACCCATCAGGGCATTCATGGATGACCTCACAGTCATGACAGAATCAGTTCCAGGCTGCCGTTGGATTCTGAAGGGACTTGAAAAGTTGGTGGAGTGGGCCCGGATGCGTTTCAAACCCGCCAAATCCAGATCAATGGTGCTGAAGAAGGGGAAGGTGGAGGACAAGTTCCGGTTTAACATCACAGGCACGGCCATTCCAACAATCTCAGAGAAGCCAGTCAAGAGCTTGGGCAAGGTTTTTGACTGCTCTTTGAGAGACACAACCTCCATCCAGTCGACATGCGCTGAGTTGGATGGCTGGCTGAAATCCGTGGACAAGTCAGGCTTACCTGGGAAGTTTAAAGCCTGGATTTACCAGCATGGCATTCTTCCCAGGATCCTGTGGCCCCTCCTCATCTACTCGTTCCCCATCTCGACAGTTGAGATCCTAGAACGGAGGGTCAGCAACCACCTCCGGAGATGGCTGGGACTACCTAAGAGCCTGAGTAGCATTGCACTCTACGGGAACAGCAACAAACTGCAGTTGCCTTTCAAATCCTTGGAGGAGGAATTTAAGGTAACTAGAGCCAGAGAAGTGGTACAGTACAGGGACTCAAGTGATCCGAAGGTGGCCAAAGCAGGGATCCAAGTGAGGACTGGCAGGAAATGGAGGGCAGAGGAAGCAGTTCAAGAGGCAGATGCAAGGCTGCGACACAGGAGCCTGGTTGGAGCAGTCACACGGGGTCGAGCTGGGCTAGGATTCTTTCCAACTCCCCAACTGAACACTAGGGGGAAAGAAGGCCGACGTCTTGTTCAGGATGAGGTGAGAGCGGCAGTGGAGGAGACAAGAACCTGCAAGGCTGTTGGAATGAAGCAACAGGGAGCTTGGACAAGATGGGACAATGCGGTTGAGAGGAGAGTGACCTGGGCTGAGATTTGGAAAGCCGAGCCGCAACGCATCAAATTTCTCATCCAGGCAGTGTATGATGTGCTCCCAAGCCCTTCAAACCTGCACACATGGGGCATAGCAGAGACACCAGCATGCCCACTGTGCTCCAAGCGAGGAACCCTGGAACATATCCTCAGTTGCTGTACAAGGGCACTTGGAGATGGAAGGTACAGGTGGAGGCATGACCAAGTCCTTAAGACCATCGCTGAAGCCATTAGCACAGGACTGGCATTGGCAAAACAGTTCCACCCCTCCAAGAAAACCATCGCCTTTGTCAGAGCTGGGGACACGCCAACTCCTGCTAGTAGAACATCAGCAGGCATCCTGACGTCTGCAAAAGACTGGCAGTTGTTGGTGGACCTTGAAAACCAGCTGAAGTTCCCCAGCCACATCGCAGTCACCACCCTGCGACCAGACATTGTCCTTGTGTCTGAGTCCACCAAACAAGCTGTGCTGCTGGAGCTGACAGTCCCGTGGGAAGATCGCCTGGAAGAAGCCTTCGAGAGGAAGCTCTCCAAGTATGCGGGACTGGTCAGCGACTGTCAACAGGCTGGTTGGAGAGCAAGGTGTTTCCCTGTGGAGGTTGGATGCAGAGGATTTGCAGCCCGTTCCTTGGTCAGAGCCTTCAGCAGTTTGGGTATCGATGGAGAGAGAAAGAGGAGAGCCATCCGCAGTACCACCGAAGCGGCGGAAAGGGCCTCGAGATGGTTGTGGCTCAAAAGAGGAGATCCTTGGAGTCATGGTAGCTAGCGAGCCGTCTGGACACAAGCCGGGGGATTTGATCACCCCCGGTTGGGTCGCTTGGAGGAGGGCGTATGACCAGTTGAGAGACCCGAAACGCCCGGTGAATCCAAGAGGTCACTGAGGATGTGTCCAGACTAAGCATCAGTAGATGTATGTACACAGCATATATACATACATATGTACATACATATATAATATATATGCATGTACTAAAATATGTTATATATATATATATATATATATATATATATATATATATATATATATATATATATATATATATATCCATCCATCTTCTTCCGCTTATCCGAGGTCGGGTCGCGGGGGCAGCAGCCTAAGCAGGGAAACCCAGACTTCCCTCTCCCCAGCCACTTCGTCCAGCTCCTCCCAGGGGATCCCGAGGCGTTCCCAGGCCAGCCGGGAGACATAGTCTTCCCAACGTGTCCTGGGTCTTCCCCGCGGCCTCCTACCGGCCGGACGTGCCCTAAACATCCTGACCAGATGCCCGAACCAGATGCCCGAACATATATATATATATATATATATATATATATATATATATATATATATATATATATATATATATATATATATATATATATATATATATATATATATATATATATATATATATATATATATACACACACACACATATATATATGTGTGTATTGTGTATGTGTGTATGTATTTATACACGTATATGTGTGTATATATATGTGTATATATATATATATATATATATATATATATATATATATATATATATATATATGTGTATATATACACTACCGTTCAAAAGTTTGGGGTCACCCAAACAATTTTGTGGAATCGCCTTCATTTCTAAGAACAAGAATAGACTGTCGAGTTTCAGATGAAAGTTCTCTTTTTCTGGCCATTTTGAGCGTTTAATTGACCCCACAAATGTGATGCCCCAGAAACTCAATCTGCTCAAAGGAATGTCAGTTTTGTAGCTTCTGTAACGAGCTAAACTGTTTTCAGATGTGTGAACATGATTGCACAAGGGTTTTCTAATCATCAATTAGCCTTCTGAGCCAATGAGCAAACACATTGTACCATTAGAACACTGGAGTGATAGTTGCTGGAAATGGGCCTCTATACACCTATGTAGATATTGCACCAAAAACCAGACATTTGCAGATAGAATAGTCATTTACCACATTAGCAATGTATAGAGTGTATTTCTTTAAAGTTAAAGGCCTACTGAAACCCACTACTACCGACCATGCAGTCTGATAGTTTATATATCAATGATGAAATCTTAACATTGCAACACATGCCAATACGGCTGGGTTAACTTATAAAGTGACATTTAAGATTTCCCGGGAAATATCCGGCTGAAACATCGCGGTATGATGACGTATGCGCGTGACGAAGTCAGAGTAACGGAAGTTATGGTACCCCGTAGAATCCTATACAAAAAGCTCTGTTTTCATTTCATAATTCCACAGTATTCTGGACATCTTTTGCAATTTGTTTAATGAACAATGAAGGCTGCAAAGAAGACAGTTGTAGGTGGGATCGGTGTATTAGCAGCGGACTACAGCAACACAACCAGGAGGACTTTGTTGGAGCGCTAGCCGCGCTAGCCGTGCTAGCCGCGCTAGCCGTGCTAGCCGCGCTAGCCGGCGACCTCACTTTGACTTCCTACGTCTCCGGGCCGCCAAACGCATCGGGTGAAGTCCTTCGTCCTTCTGCCGATCGCTGGAACGCAGGTGAGCACGGGTGTTGATGAGCAGATGAGGGCTGGCTGGCGTAGGTGGAGAGCTAATGTTTTTAGCATAGCTCTGTGCGGTCCGGTTGCTAAGTTAGCTTCAATGGCGTCGTTAGCACAGCATTGTTAACCTTCGCCAGCCTGGAAAGCATTAACCGTGTATTTACATGTCCACGGTTTA
>NC_084753.1:28145855-28150855 GCF_033978785.1 Entelurus aequoreus | reverse complement strand
GTTGCAAAACTTTTTGTTCACTTCCTGTTCACAATTTTTTCACAATAAACTCCATAAGTAATTACAACAAAAATAAATAAATAAATAATAGTAAGAATTTAATAATAATAATTGGTGAAGTAAGTCATATTTCATATGATGAGATAAGTAAGATTACTTTAAGAATGAATGAATGGATGGATGAAATAAATTGAGAATGTTTGTCATGGTTCTTCTTCATTGTACTTTGTAAACACTTTTAAGTTTGAAGAGTTTCTTGAAGTGTATCATATTAGTACATTGTTTGATTGCTTTGCTTAATCCATTCCATAATTTAATTCCACATATTGATATACTGAAGGTCTTAAGTGTTGTACGTGCAAACAAATGTTTTAAATTACGTTTTTCTCTAAGATTATATTTCTCCTCTTTTTTTGAGAAGAATTGTTGTATATTCATGGGTAGCAGGTTATAGTTTGCTTTGTGCATAATTTTAGCTGTTTGCAAATTCACTATGTCGTGGAATTTCAGTATTTTTGATTCAATAAATAAAGGGTTTGTATGTTCTCTATATCCAACATTATGTATTATTCTAACTGATCTTTTTTGTAACACCGTTAATGAATGAAGTGTACTTTTGTAATTATTTCCCCATATTTCTACACAGTAGCTCAGATATGGTAACACTAGCGAGCAGTAGAGAATATGAAGGGATTTTTGGTCTAGAACATGTTTTGCTTTATTCATTATTGACGTGTTTCTTGCAACTTTATGTTGAGTGAACTGAAAAAAACCAGAGAAAATGCAGACACAAAACAAAAAGGAAGGCAGGAGAACAATAAAACCCAACGATGGAATTCTAAATAACTGAGTGACTCATGTGTATGCAGTGTGGGGCCGTGCGTTTCCCACCTAGGCCTTCAGTGATGTCCTACTCAGTCCAACTTCGATAAATACCTCTCAAAATACAATCATTTATGTCGCCACATGACCACGGCTTGAAAAATACTATACAGCAACACACTTGTGCACTTCTGGGCATTAAATCACCTCAATTTGTCACTAGTGTACAAAATGGGTTACTTTTTGGCACATTCAAAAATCAATAAACCCGCATCGGATGTGGTACTGTCAAAACTTAAATAATTGTAAAAAACATATCGAATGTGAAAAAATGCAGTTGAAAAGCCATTGGTACCGCTCGTAGTCGGTTGATTTCAGTGGAAGTGGCGGGAAAACCATTCCACCGCCAGGACAGCTTAACTCGTTTCCATGGTCTTGCAACCTGGTCTCACAAGATCTAGTCTCTCTTTAAATATCCTCCTTGAAAATGCCCTCGCAACTATATATCTGCCACCTAATCAATGTTTTGCTCTGCTTCTTTGTTGGCTAAAAAAAGTAAGTAAGTACCGCTGATTTCTCCGCTGGCCGGGTATGGCTCCGGTGCCCACTTTCTGCTTTCGTAAATCACAACTTGTGATTGGATACTTGGGAGTGACAAGTGAGTATCCAATCACAAGCCACGTTCAACGTAAGGCTACCTAGATGGGCTACTCTCAAAAACTTATCAGCTATAGCAACTGTCTGTTAACTGAATGTCCTCCGGCAGAAATCACACGGCGCTGGCAACAAGCTAGCTGAATTCTGATTGGATAAAATCTCTAACTTAAAAACAGCAATACTGCAGCCTAATATGACTTGAAGAGAATATGATGAATACTTTTATATATTTATGAAAAGTAAATAACAAATAGAATGAACTTTTATTAATTTATGTTAATGCTTTATGGTAGGCCTTGCTGGCCCTGACGGCACACCACTGTGTGTATGTGTGTGGGGGGAGGTGTGGCCAGCGCTGCCTGCAGGAGCAAAGGTCACCGCCTCTGTCCATGGTGCTGAGGACAGAGCACCATCAGACAGGGGGCGTGGCAGTGCTGACGGCGAGACACAGCTGGCAGGTGATTAGAATTCACAGGTGGTACGTGTTAATCTAATCATCTGTTGTCTTTAACAGTAAGCGGCCGGGAGCAGGAGGAGAGAGAGGATACAGACGTGAAAAAAACCTATGTACCGTATTTTCCGCACCATAAGCCGCACCTAAAAACCACACATTTTCTCAAAAGCTGACAGTGCGGCTTAGAACCCAGTGCGCCTTATATATGGATTAATATTAATATTTATTTTCATAAAGTTTAGGTCTCGCAACTACGGTAAACAGCCGCCATCTTTTTTCCCCGTAGAAGAGGAAGCGCTTCTATTTCTACGGTAAGCAACCGCCCCCATAGAAGAGGAAGCGCTTCTTCTTCTACTGTAAGCAACCGCCAAGGTGAGCACCCGCCCCCGTAGAAGAAGAAGCGTGCGGATATTACGTTTCATTTCATTTGTGTGTTTCTGTAAAGACCACAAAATGGCTCCTACTAAGAGACACGCGTACAAGGTTCCACTGACTTTTGATATTCCTGTGAACCACACTGTGGATACAACGGGAGCACGTACGGTGAATATTCGCACCACGGGGAATGACAAGTCGTCCTTCACTGTGGTTCTAGCTTGCCATGCTAATGGCCAGAAACTTCCACCCATGGTGATACTCAAAAGGAAGACCTTGCCAAAAGAGAACTTTCCAGCCGGCGTCATCATAAAAGCTAACTCGAAGGGATGGATGGATGAAGAAAAGATGAGCGAGTGGTTGAGAAAAGTTTACGCGAAGGGACCGGGTGACTTTTTTCACGCAGCTCCGTCCCTGTTGATCTACGACTCCATGCGCGTCCACATCACAGATGGTGTCAAAAAACAAGTGAAGCACACCGAAGAAGAAGAATTCGAGGGATTTGTGGATGAGTAATAACTTCAGAAAGTGAGCTTTAAAGGCCTACTGAAACCCACTACTACCGACCACGCAGTCTGATAGTTTATATATCAATGATGAAATCTTAACATTGCAACACATGCCAATACGGCCGGGTTAACTTATAAAAACTGAAATTTCCCGCTAAACTTTTGGTTGAAAACTCCTTTGGATGATGACGTATGCGTGTGACGTAGCCAGTGAAACAGAGGTATGGCTTCCCCATTGAAGCCAATACGAAATAGCTCTATTTTCATCTCATTATTCCACAGTATTCTGGACATCTGTGTTGGTGAATCTGTTGCAATTAGTTCATTGCATTATGGAGAAAGAAGCTGAGCAAGCAAAGAAGAAAGTTGTCGGTGCGAAGCGGAGTATTTTGCGAGGGAAGTCAGCAACACAACACAGTCGGTGTTTCATTGTTTACATTCCCGAAAGATGCAGTCAAGATCGAAGAACTCGGACAACAGAGACTCTTACCAGGAGGACTTTGACTTCGATACATAGACGTCTGTAGAGAACTGGGACAACACAGACTCTTACCAGGATTACTTTGATTTGGATACACAGACGCAGACGCGGTACCGTGAGTACGCAGCTGCGCTTCCAAACATTTGATCGCTTGCCCGTACGTGCGTGTCACGTACGTAACTTTGGGTAAATATATAAGCTTTATGAACCCTGGGTTAGGTGAACGGTCCTTTGGGCTGGTTGTGTTGTGGCTAATAGAGTATATATATGTCTTGTTGTAGTCATTCCCAGCTGAATATCAGGTCCCACCCGCCTCTCACAGCATCTTCCCTATCTGAATCGCTTCCACTCCCCACTAGTCCTTCACTTGCACTTTCCTCATCCACAAATCTTTCATCCTCGCTCAAATTAATGGGGAAATTGTCGCTTTCTCGGTCCGAATCGCTCTCACTTCTGGCGGCCATGATTGTAAACAATAGGGAACTTTGAGGAAATGTTCAACTGACTACGTCACGCTACTTCCGGTACAGGCAAGGCTTTTTTTTTGTCAGATACCAAAAGTTGCGATTTTTATCGTCAATGTTCTCTACTAAATCCTTTCAGCAAAAATATGGCAATATCGCGAAATGATCAAGTATGACACATAGAATCGATCTGCTATCCCCGTTTAAATAAAAAAAATTCATTTCAGTAGGCCTTTAAATGTTTATTTTGTGTGTTGTGTGACATTAACGTTCGAGCAACGTTGAGTTATTGATGTTGCTACTGCTCTGCACTATTTTGAGTGTTACTATTTTTGTGATTGCACATTTGCACATTACATTTTGGGAGTGAACGGAGTTGTTAGAACGCTGGTTTGTAATATATTATTAAAGTTTGACTGACCTATCTGACTGTCTTTTTGACATTCCCTTTAGCGCAGCGCAGGTGCGGCTTATAACACGGGGCGGCTTATATGTAAACAGAGTTTTGAAATATGCCATTCATTGAAGGTGCGGCTTATAACACGGGGCGGCTTATGGTGCGGAAAATACGGTACATTAAAAACTTTGTTAAAAACGGCACGCTTGGCTCTTGTGCCGTGTCTACAGTGGAACTGCTAGGCAACAACTTCCACAATGTGTTATACAAGAGTGTAGAGTTACGTTTGTATTCTCATTTGGCCTTGGGGGACAGGCAGTGACATAAATGCTGGTAATTTGTATTTTTACTGCAGCTCTGTATCGACCGGAGACTGGAGATGTACCGAATACACCACAGTTATGACGTCTGTGTTGAGTGAACATTGAAGTGTTCCGTGCTGAGGTTTCTCGCCACTTGTCTTTTGAAACAGACGGATTGAAATGATTGAAAAACATCTTCAAGTTATGGCCAGGATGAAGTGGCCTCCCTAGTGGTTGTGGCCCTAAACAACCGCATAGTGCAGGGATGCCAAACTGGTTTTCATTGAGGGACACATGGCATCAGAGGGACGCTTGTAACAGTGAATAATGTATGAATTTTCCTCTGGATTTCATTATTAATTATATAAATTGTTTTAAGTAGACTGTCGATTTTACAGTAATATTTTTACATTTACAAAATTTCACTGTAAAATTAATTTTTTTAACAACATTTTGGGGTCACTGTTTTTTTACGGAAAAAGCCGGTAGCTTAGTTGCCAGAATTTTACTATTAAATTTACATTGTTTTTTTACATTAT
>NC_084753.1:28090855-28140855 GCF_033978785.1 Entelurus aequoreus | reverse complement strand
ATTGAATTTTTTTTGGCCACTGTAACATTACACACAGTTTGAACAATAACACCATGTTTGAAGTGACTTTTTGGCGTACCACTCGACGGCACCTGGTGGTACCCGTTCCACAGTTTAGGAATGGCTGACATTGACTGTTCATCACTCTGAGAACAGACTTCCAAGGAAATATCTCCGCTTAGGTGAATGGTGAGAGCACGTAATTGGTATGTAAGGAATTTCATAGTTAGAGCTGGCTGGTCCGTGTCACATGTTAAAGCATATTTACTTAATTGAGCTTGATGGACCGTTTAGCATTCCCGCCACATCCTTCTTGCCAGCCATCAGCGGCCGAGCTGACAATAATAACACTCGCCGTGTTCCTTTGAATAATAATGGCCGCCCGATAATTTGTTGCACGCGAGAGTGTATCAGAACTGTGTAAGTGAGGATTATGTTCGCTACACAAATGGGTTTGATTCGATTTTATGGTGAGCAGGATTAGGCGCAAACTACACCAATCACGTACTCTATGTGCATTTTCGATCAAGATCTGGTTAAAAAAATTACATTTTTGCAGTCGACTTGTTTTGGTTTAAAGTGGTGCAGTTACCAAGCACATCCAGCAGATGGCGCTGCAATAAACTGTATACACAGTCTTGTGTGTTAGGACTTCTACTGTTGAGTTTATGCCAGTTATCATGAATAACAACGACATAAAATAACAATTATTTACTTGTAATTGAGTGTATGACTCTGACTTTCAAAGCAGTATTATGCAAGGTGGTGTTATCATTAATAACCGGTGAGAGGAACGACGGCGGAAAAGAACAATTCTAGTCTAGGGCTGTACTTTTGTAATATTTTTTTTTCAACATGTTCTTTGTGGTATACATTTTTCAGCATCTCCCTTGCTGGATTATGTAAGGCAGCGTTATTATTAATAACTGGTGGGAGGAACATTGTCATAAAATAACTATTCTGGTCCAGTCATTTTGGGTTTATACCTCTAACACTAGGACTGTACTTTTGTAGTATATATTTTTTCAGGGTCTACTATGCAGCATTATGAAAGGCAACGTTATCATTAATAACTGGTGGGAGGAACGATGGCGTAAAAATAACTATTCTAGTCTAGTAATTTTGACTTTGACTTTGACTTGGAATACAGTACTAGGACTGTACTTTTGTGGTATACATTTTTCAGCATCTCCCTTGCTGGATTATGTAAGGCAGCGTTATTATTAATAACTGGTGGGACGAACATTGTCATAAAATAACTATTCTGGTCCAGTCATTGTGGGTTTATACCTCGAACACTAGGACTGTACTTTTGTAGTATATATTTTTTTAGGGTCTATTATGCCACAATATGCAAGGCAGCGTTATCATTAATAACTGGTGAGAGGAACGATGGCGTAGAATAACTATACTAGTCTAGTAATTTTGAGTTTCTACCTGCAATACTAGGACTGTACTTTTGTAGTATAATTCTTTCAGCGTCTACTTTGCAGCATCATGAAAGGCAACGTCATCATTAATAACTGGTGGGAGGAACGATACCACAAAATAAAAATTTTAGTCTAGTAACTTTGGTGTTGTAATACTTGGACTTTACTTCTGTAGTATATTTATTTAAGCCTCTCCTTTGCCGCATTATGCAATGCGGTGTTATTGTTAATAACTGGTGGGAGGAACAATGGTGTAAAATAACTATACTAGTCTAGTAATTTTTAGTTTCTACTTGCAATACTAGCACTGCACTTTTCTTGTATACATTTTTCAGCATCTCCCTTGCAAGATTATGTAAGGCAGCGTTATTATTAATAACTAGTGGGAAGAACATTGTCATAAAACAACTATTCTGGTCTAGTAATTTTGGGTTTATACCTCTAACACTAGGATTGTACTTTTGTAGTATATATTTTTTTAGGGTCTACTATGCCGCAATATGCAATGCAGCGTTATCATTAATAACTGGTGAGAGGAACGATGGCGTAGAATAACTATTCTAGTCTAGTAATTTTGACTTTGACTTTGACTTGGAATACAGTACTAGGACTGTACTTTTGTGGTATACATTTTTCAGCATCTCCCTTGCTGGATTATGGTTGGCAGCGTTATTATTAATAACTGGTGGGAGGAACATTGTCATAAAACAACTATTCTGGTCTAGTAATTTTGGGTTTATACCTCTAACACTAGGATTGTACTTTTGTAGTATATATTTTTTTAGGGTCTACTATGCCGCAATATGCAATGCAGCGTTATCATTAATAACTGGTGAGAGGAACAATGGCGTAGAATAACTATTCTAGTCTAGTAATTTTGACTTTGACTTTGACTTGGAATACAGTACTAGGACTGTACTTTTGTGGTATACATTTTTCAGCATCTCCCTTGCTGGATTATGTAAGGCAGCGTTATTATTAATAACTGGTGGGAGGAACATTGTCATAAAATAACTATTCTGGTCCAGTCATTGTGGGTTTATACCTCGAACACTAGGACTGTACTTTTGTAGTATATATTTTTTTAGGGTCTATTATGCCACAATATGCAAGGCAGCGTTATCATTAATAACTGGTGAGAGGAACGATGGCGTAGAATAACTATACTAGTCTAGTAATTTTGAGTTTCTACCTGCAATACTAGGACTGTACTTTTGTAGTATAATTCTTTCAGCGTCTACTTTGCAGCATCATGAAAGGCAACGTCATCATTAATAACTGGTGGGAGGAACGATACCACAAAATAAAAATTTTAGTCTAGTAACTTTGGTGTTGTAATACTTGGACTTTACTTCTGTAGTATATTTTTTTAAGCCTCTCCTTTGCCGCATTATGCAATGCGGTGTTATTGTTAATAACTGGTGGGAGGAACAATGGTGTAAAATAACTAAACTAGTCTAGTAATTTTTAGTTTCTACTTGCAATACTAGCACTGCACTTTTCTTGTATACATTTTTCAGCATCTCCCTTGCAAGATTATGTAAGGCAGCGTTATTATTAATAACTGGTGGGAAGAACATTGTTATAAAACAACTATTCTGGTCTAGTAATTTTGGGTTTATACCTCTAACACTGGGATTGTACTTTTGTAGTATATATTTTTTTAGGGTCTACTATGCCGCAATATGCAATGCAGCGTTATCATTAATAACTGGTGAGAGGAACGATGGCGTAGAATAACTATTCTAGTCTAGTAATTTTGACTTTGACTTTGACTTGGAATACAGTACTAGGACTGTACTTTTGTGGTATACATTTTTCAGCATCTCCCTTGCTGGATTATGGTTGGCAGCGTTATTATTAATAACTGGTGGGAGGAACATTGTCATAAAACAACTATTCTGGTCTAGTAATTTTGGGTTTATACCTCTCACACTAGGATTGTACTTTTTGTAGTATATATTTTTTTAGGGTCTACTATGCCGCAATATGCAATGCAGCGTTATCATTAATAACTGGTGAGAGGAACGATGGCACAGAATAACTATTCTAGTCTAGTAATTTTGACTTTGACTTTGACTTGGAATACAGTACTAGGACTGTACTTTTGTGGAATACATTTTTCAGCATCTCCCTTGCTGGATTATGTAAGGCAGCGTTATTATTAATAACTGGTGGGAGAAACATTGTCATAAAATAACTATTCTGGTCCAGTCATTTTGGGTTTATACCTCTAACACTAGGACTGTACTTTTGTAGTATATATTTTTTTAGGGTCTACTATGCCACAATATGCAAGGCAGCGTTATCATTAAAAACTGGTGAGAGGAACGATGGCGTAGAATAACTATACTAGTCTAGTAATTTTGAGTTTCTACCTGCAATACTAGGACTGTACTTTTGTAGTATAATTCTTTCAGCGTCTACTTTGCAGCATCATGAAAGGCAATGTCATCATTAATAACTGGTGACAGGAACGATACCACAAGATACAAATTTTAGTCTAGTAACTTTTGTGTTGTAATACTCGGACTTTACTTTTGTAGTATATTTTTTTAAGCCTCTCCTTTGCCGCATTATGCAATGCGGTGTTATTTTTAATAACTGGTGGGAGGAACGATGGCATGAAATAACTATACTAGTCTAGTAATTTTGAGTTTCTACTTGCAATAGTAGCACTGTACTTTTGTTGTATACATTTTTCAGCATCTCCCTTGCAAGATTATGTAAGGCAGCTTTATTATTAATAACTGGTGGGAGGAACGATGTCATAAATGACTATTCTGGTCTAGTAATTTTGGTTTTATACCTCTACCACTAGGACTGTACTTTTGTAGTACGGTATATATTTTTTTAGGGTCTACTATGCCACAATATGCAAGGCAGCGTTATCATTAATAACTGGTGAGAGGAACGATGGCATAAAAGAACTATACTAATCTAGTAATTTTGAGTTTCTACTTGCAATACTAGAACTGTACTTTTGTAGTATAATTCTTCCAGCGTCTACTTTGCAGCATTATGAAAGGCAATGTCATCATTAATAACTGGTGACAGGAACGATACCACAAAATACAAATTTTAGTCTAGTAACTTTGGTGTTGTAATACTCGGACTTTACTTTTGTAGTATATTTTCTTAAGCCTCTCCTTTGCCGCATTATGCAATGCGGTGTTATTGTTAATAACTGGTGGGAGGAACGATGGCGTAAAAAAATTATACTAGTCTAGTAATTTTCAGTTTCTACTTGCAATACTAGCAATGTACTTTTCTTGTACACATTTTTCAGCATCTCCCTTGCAAGATTATGTAAGGCAGCGTTATTATTAATAACTGGTGGGAGGAACATTGTCATAAAACAACTATTCTGGTCTAGTAATTTTGGGTTTATACCTCTAACACTAGGATTGTACTTTTGTAGTATATATTTTTTTAGGGTCTACTATGCCACAATATGCAATGCAGCGTTATCATTAATACCTGGTGAGAGGAACGATGGCGTAGAATAACTATACTAGTCTAGTAATTTTGAGTTTCTACTTGCAATACTACAACTGTACTTTTGTAGTATAATTTTTTCAGCGTCTACTTTGCAGCATTAAGAAAGGCAACGTCATCATTAATAACTGGTGGGAGGAACGATACCACAAAATAAACATTTTAGTGTAGTAACTTTGGTGTTGTAATACTCAGACTTTACTTTTGTAGTATATTTTTTTAAGCCTCTCCTTTCCCGCATTATGGAATGCGGTGTTATTGTTAATAACTGGTGGGAGGAACGATGGCGTAAACAAACTATACTAGCCTAGTAATTTTGAGTTTCTATTTGCAATAGTAGGACTGTACTTTTGTAGTATAATTTTTTCAGTGTCTTTTTCGTTGTTTTTGCAGCATTATGAACGGCAGCGTCATCATTAATAACTGGTGGGAGGAATGATACCACAAAATAACTATTCTAGTCTAGTAACTTTGGTGTTTTAATAATGCGACTGTACTTTTGGAGTATATTTTTTTTAACCATTTGGATTGACAGACCTAGGTGGTAGTTCGTCCCGTTAAGAAGGGGAACCGGAGGGTGTGTTCCAATTATTGTGGGATTACACCCCTCAGCCTTCTTGGTAAGGTCTGTTCAGGTGTACTAGAGAGCAGGCTACGCCTGATAATCCAACCTCGGTGTGGAGGGGGCGTGGCCTGCGGGTCTGCCGCGAAGCGGGGTGTTGCCAGGACCAGCCTCGAAGACAGCGACAGGTTCGTAGATGGCCCAGGTGGACCTTGTTATCTAATCACCTGTCGCCTTTATTAGCAGCAGCCGTGATGAGACGAGTAGTTGGAGTTGGAGTTGCTGCTGGGCAGACGCAGAAAGAATTGTTGCTGGGAAGCAAAAGGCTCGCACCTCGTGAGAACGAAATAAAACAGTGTTATACCCTGAATTCCTGGCAGTGTGTGGTGGTGTGGAGAACCCACTAGAGGGCAACCTCTACACTCCGATTTAGGAGGAGCCGTGTCGTTTTTGTCCTGGTTGTGGAACTGTGGACCAGCTCTATACTCTCGGCAGGGTGCTTGAGGGGTGCATGGGAGTTTGCCCGACCAGTCAACATGTGCTTTGTGGACTTGAATAAGGCATTCGACTGTGTCGGGGAGTACTCAGAATATGGGGTATCGGACTGTCTGATTATGGTGGTCGACTCCCTGTATGATGTACGGTGTCAGAGCTTGGTCCGCATTGCCGGCAGTAAGTCGGACCTGTTTTCACTAAGGGTTGCCCTTTGTCACCAAATCTGTTCATAACTTTTAAGGACAGAATTACTAGGCACAGTCAGGGTGTTGTTGGGATCCGGTTTGGTGGTTGCAGGATTAGGTCTCTACTGTTTGCAGATGATGTGGTCCTGATGGCCTCAACTGGCCAGGATCTTCAGCTCTCACTGGATCGGTTCACAGCCAAGTGTGAAGCGACTGGGATGAGAATCAGCACCTCCGAGTCCTAGTCCATGGTTCCGCCCGTAAAAGGGTGGAGTGCAATTACCGGGTTGGGAAAAAAAATATTGCCCCAAGTGGAGGAGTTGAAGTACACGAGTGAGGGAAGAGTGGAACGTGAGATTGACAGGCGGATCGGTGCGGCTTCTGCGGTAATGCGGACACTGCATCGATTCGTTGTGGTAAAGAAGGAGCTGAGCCGGAAGGCAAAGCTCTCAATTTACCGGTTGATGTACGTTCCCATCCTCACCTACGGTCATGAGCTTTGGGTTTTGACCGAAAGGACAAGATCACTGGTACAAGCGGCCGAAATTAGTTTCTTCCGTTGGGTGGTGCGCCTCTCCCTTTAGAGATAGGATAAGAAGCTCAGTCATCCAGGAGGAGCCAAAGTAAAGCCGCTGCTCCTCCACATCGAGAGGAGCCATATGAGGTGGTTCGAGCATCTGGTTCAGGATTCCCCCAGGACTCCTCCATGGGGAGGCGTTTAGGGCACGTCCGACCGGTAGGTGGCCACGGAAGACCCAGGACACGTTGGATAGACTTTCTTTTCCAAGATGGCGCCGCTGTAGTGGCTGCTGTTGACAGGAGCTCTGTGCTCTTTGTCATCCTTTTGAGTTCCTGATATTTCCCTCTTGTTTTCATGTGGGTTTTTTTGCCTTTTGGTTCGGGACCCTTTGGGACTGTGTAACAAGGGGTGGCACTTTCGGGACTTCTGCTGTGGTTTTTGTGAACTTCTGGATCTGCCTCCCGGGAGCCTTTTGGCCATGGAGATGAGCTGCTGGGTCTCTGCCACACCAGAGTCCGTTTGGAGAGACTGGAGGAGATGCGGATGAAGAGACAGGGCTGCGGAGCTGGCGCAGAGCGCCTGGACGGACAAGCTTCACAGTGTTTTGGCTGAATGAGCGGGTATCGGACGCCTCGGTCTCCTTAGACGCATCCTTGCTCCTGGGAGCCTTTTGGCCATGGAGACCAGCTGCTGGGTCTCTGCCACACCAGAGTCCATTTGGAGAGACTGGAGGAGATGCGGATGAAAGCAGGGCTGCGGAGCTGGCGCCGACCGCCGGGACGGACAAGCTTCACAGTGTTTTGGCTGAATAAGCGGGTATCGGACGCCTCGGTCTCCTTAGACGCATCCTTGCTCCTGAGAGCCTTTTGGCCATGGAGACCAGCTGCTGGGTCTCTGCCACACCAGAGTCCATTTGGAGAGACTGGAGGAGATGCGGATGAAGAGACAGGGCTGCGGAGCTGCCGCCGACCGCCGGGACGGACAAGCTTCACAGTGTTTTTGCTGAATAAGCGGGTATCGGACGCCTCGGTCTCCTTAGACGCATCCTTGCTCCTGGGAGCCTTTTGGCCATGGAGACCAGCTGCTGGGTCTCTGCTACACCAGAGTCCGTTTGGAGACACTGGAGGAGATGCGGATGAAGAGACAGGGCTGCGGAGCTGGCGCTGACCGCCGGGACGGACAAGCTTCACAGTGTTTTGGCTGAATAAGCGGGTATCGGACGCCTCGGTCTCCTTAGACGCATCCTTGCTCCTGGGAGCCTTTTGGCCATGGAGACCAGCTGCTGGGTCTCTGCTACACCAGAGTCCGTTTGGAGACGCTGGAGGAGATGCGGATGAAGAGACAGGGCTGCGGAGCTGGCGCTGACCGCCGGGACGGACAAGCATCACAGTTACTTGGTTAAATGAGCAGGTATCGGACACCTCGGTCTCCTTAGACACATCCTCGCTCTTTCATCTGGACTGGACACTGGCCGAGAGTTGGTGGGCAGCCGAGGGTAGAGTCGGCTCTCTTGGTTGCTTTGTTGGGTCTGCTCCTGTCTCTGGCCATGCTCCCCCCACCCCAGCAGACGATGGCGTGGAACACCACAGAGGCCACCACAGTGTATATGTTTTTTTGTTGTTGTTTTACTTATGTGGCTGTGTGTAGAAGTGGCTGGTTGCATCAGCTCTGCTCTTTTAATGTCTTTAATGTCCTTTGTGTGCTTTGATGTTTCCCTCGTACACACGTTTATGTGTGCTATGGCTATGAGTTTTTTTTCTTCCTTGGCCTAAATCTGGACCCCCTCTTCAGGGGCCCAGGCTTGGACTGAATATTTTATTTCCCACCACCCCCCAGACCCCCGTCCCCAGCGTTTACCTGTTTCTCACCTTTTTTGTAAGGAACGCCGGACGTTGGCAGACCCGTCAGCGATCCTGTTCTGTCTCCCCGTAATGTTAGTCTGATCTTGAATGGGATTGCGCTGAAAATCTTAATTTCCCCTCTGGGATTATTAAAGTATTTCTGATTCTGATTTTGATAGACTGGCTGGCCTGGGATCGCCTCGGGATCCCCCAGGTGGAGCTGGACGAAGTGGCTGCGGAGAGGGAAGTCTGGTCTTGTCACCTTCGGCTGTTGCCCCCGCAACCCGACTTTGGATGAGCGGAAGAAGACGGACGAATGGATGGATAGTTGTGTTTCGTTTCAATCCTAGCTACTATTATTGTAAGTGAAATTATGTTAGTATGTTAGTATGTGCTTTTAAATATTTAGGATTTTTAATTGATGACCACTTGAGTTTTAAGGAGCACATTCAGTATGTTGTAAAAAAACTGAAACTTTTACTGGGATTTTATTATAGAAACAAGTCTTGCTTTTCTTTTACTGTGAAACAGAAATTGGTGGAAACAACCTTCTTACCTGTTATTGACTATGGAGATGTGTTGTACATGAATGCTACTGCTGGTTGTCTCCACAAGCTGGATAGTGTGTACCACGGTGCACTGAGATTTATCACCAACTGCGCTCCCCTTACTCACCATTGCGTATTATACTCAATGGTTAACTGGACATCTTTATGTGCTCGACGCCTCAATCATTGGTATGTTTTCATCTACAAAACCATTCTGGGTATCACTCCATCTTATCTGTCTTGTCTTTTAACAAAGAAACAAGGAAGTCACAATCTTCGTTCAATGAATGTTCTGCAATTTGTCGTCCCCAAAGTAAGAACTGAACTGGGCAAAAAAGCATTTAGGTTTTCAGCAGCGAAGGCTTGGAATAACCTACAATCAAATATTAAACTTCAAACCCTTGTTACGTTGAATGAGTTTAAAGCTTCTGTGAAAGGACTGCAGTCTACCTTGTCTGTATGCACATGTGTTATGTGAGCAAGTTTTAATGTCGTAAGTGTGATGTTTTATGTATTTGTTTACTGTTTTTAATGTAACCTTGCTGCTGCCCTCTTGGCCAGGTCTCCCTTGGAAAAGAGATCTTTGATCTCAATGGGATTTTACCTGGTTAAATAAAGGCTAATAAATAATAAATAAAAAGTGAATATGAAATCCTAATTCTAAAGGTTGAGCAGGTTTCCAAGCTTCTGTCATGTCCTCCAAGAAAAGCGTCTTTTCACAGCCGGTTAGTCAGTGGATGTCACTTTGTGGGTCATGCTGGTTCTGGTCGAGTGTGACGGGCGTCTCACACAGCAGGTCATCTTCCAGCGAAGAGCTATGTTCAAAGTTGATAAAGTTTGGGATGTTGAAGTGGGACAAGAATACATAGTCTCTGTCTGGTGTCCGCTCATCTACTATCCCAACGCCTGGGTCCTCTTCATCTATAGCTTCAGGGGAGATACTCCCCGCTTTTGGTGACCCCGTCTGCTTCTCTTCGGGATTCTGCCTCCTCTTACTCTCTTCAGCCTCACTGATGTAGAAATCGAAGTAGGAGCGGGACTCTGGCAGGAAGGGACGACAAAAGGCTTTGTGGTTGTCATCTCTTGGTGCACCTATGTCCACGAGACCGCTCCGTGGACCATGGATGTTTTCAAAGTCTGGATTCCTGGCAAGGAACAAAGAAAACGTGACAACATTTTTAAGCCACATCTGTTTTAGCAATGCTTCAATTACAAACCCCGTTTCCATATGAGTTGGGAAATTGTGTTAGATGTAAATATAAACAGAATACAATGATTTGCAAATCCTTTTCAACCCATATTCAATTGAATGTACCACAAAGACAACATATTTGATGTTCAAACTCATAAACTTTTTTTTTTTTTTTGCAAATAATAATTAACTTAGAATTTCATGGCTGTAACACGTGCCAAAGTAGTTGGGAAAGGGGCATTTTTACCACTGTGTTACATGGCCTTTCCTTTTAACAACACTCAGTAAACGTTTGGGAACTGAGGAGACACATTTTTTAAGCTTCTCAGGTGGAATTCTTTCCCATTCTTGCTTGATGTACAGCTTAAGTTGTTCAACAGTCCGGGGGTCTCCGTTGTGCTATTTTAGGCTTCGTATTGCGCCACACATTTTCAATGGGAGACAGGTCTGGACTACAGGCAGGCCAGTCTAGTACCCGCACTCTTTTACTATGAAGCCACGTTGATGTAACACGTGGCTTGGCATTGTCTTGCTGAAATAAGCAGGGGCGTCCATGGTAACGTTGCTTGGATGGCAACATATGTTGCTCCAAAAGCTGTATGTACCTTTCAGCATTAATGGCGCCTTCACAGATGTGTAAGTTACCCATGTCTTGGGCACTAATACACCCCCATACCATCACACATGCTGGCTTTTCAACTTTTGTGCTTATAACAATCCGGATGGTTCTTTTCCTCTTTGGTCCGGAGGACACAACGTCCACAGTTTCCAAAAACAATTTGAAATGTGGACTCGTCAGACCACAGAACACTTTTCCATTTTGCATCAGTCCATCTTAGATGATCTCGGGCCCAGCGAAGCTGGTGGCGTTTCTGGTGTTGTTGATAAATGGCTTTGGCTTTGCATAGTAGAGATTTAACTTGCACTTACAGATGTAGCGACCAACTGTAGTTACTGACAGTGGTTTTCTGAAGTGTTCCTGAGCCCATGTGGTGATATCCTTTACACACTGATGTCGATTTTTGATGCAGTATGCCTGAGGGATCCAAGGTCACAGGCATTGCTGCTTACATGCAGTGATTTCTCCAGATTCTCTGAACCTTTTGATGATATTACGGAGCGTAGATGGTGAAATCCCTAAATTCCTTGCAATAGCTTGTTGAGAAATGTTGTTCTTAAACTGTTGGACAATTTGCTCACGCATTTGTTCACAAAGTGGTGACCCTCGCCCCATCCTTGTTTGTGAATGACTGAGCATTTCATGCAAGCTGCTTTTATACCCAATCATGGCACCCACCTGTTCCCAATTAGCCTGTTCACCTGTGGGATGTTCCAAATAAGTGTTTGATGAGCATTACTCAACGTTCTCAGTCTTTTTTGCCACTTGTGCCAGCTTTTTTAAAACATGTTGCAGGCATTAAATTCCAAATGTTTTCCAGTTTGAATTTTAACTATCTTGTCTTTGCTGTCTATTCAATTGAATATATATATATATATATATATAGATTGAAAATGATTAGCAAATCATTGTATTCTGTTTTTATTTACTATTCACACAACATGCCAACTTCACTGGTTTTGGGTTTTGCAATTAATTTTACACTTCAATACTATAGTGGTTTAATAACCATTTTTTTAATCACAAAAATATTTTTTGTCGTTTGTTATTGTTCACAAACTTAGGATATAAGAGCACTATTGACTTTGTTATACTAGTTGTATGTAATAAAAGGTAACAAGGAATCATTAGAATATTTAACCGAATAACTGTGATAAAAATGTCATCATTTATCGATCTTGAAAATTTGAAGTATCAGTATCAGTAGTGGGTTGACCATTTCTGCCCCTGTAACTACTTGATATTGGATTGATACTCCAATTTGGAGTATCAATCAATCAATCAATCAATGTTTATTTATATAGCCCTAAATCACAAGTGTCTCAAAGGGCTGTACAAGCCACAACGACATCGTCGGTACAGAGCCCACATAAGGGTAAGGAAAAACTCACCCCAGTGGGACGTCAATGTGAATGACTATGAGAAACCTTGGAGAGGACCGCATATGTGGGTAACCCCCCCTCCCCCCTCTAGGGGAGACCGAAAGCAATGGATGTCGAGTGGGTCTGACATAATATTGTTAAAGTCCAACACATCAGCGAAAGTAACACCCACAACTAATGTCAAGTATCCAAACAACAGATGAATAAGTGTTTATTACATTTTAACAGAAGTGTGGAAAGATCCTATTTACAACAGAAAGCAACCAGCTATTAACAGTAAATTAGCAAAAAGATTATTTCGGGAATATACACCCCATTTGTCAGCAGCCAAATTAGGAACCTTTGTAACCCGTTATTAAATGTTTTTTTATTGTAATTTAAAAAATATTAACATTATGAGACATTGCATACGGAAAGTATGCAATGTCTCACAATGTTAACTTCACTTTTTCCATGTTTTGTTATGTTACAGCCTTATTCCAAAATCAAATAAATTCATATTTATCCTCAAAATTCTGCAGACAATACCCCATAGTGACAATGTAAAAAGTATTTTATTTTTTTTAATTTTTTGCAAATGTATTACAACTATTGTTAAAGCCTCAAGTCTTTTTGAATACGATGCTACAAGCTTGGCACGCCTGTCTTTGGGCAGCTTCGCCCATTCCTCTTTGCAGCACCTATCAATCTCCATCAGGTTGGATGGGAGGCGTTAGTTTTCATCCAGAATGTCTCTGCATTTAGCTTAGTCAAGTCAGGGAGGCGATCACTCTGTCAGAGATGCAGCATTCCTCTGTGGAGAGAGGAGAACTTTACAGGTGGACAATCATTTCTGCAGCAATCCAACAATCAGGCCTTTATGGTACAGTGACAGAAGCCATTTCTTAGTAAAAAAAAGTTTGCTAAAATGCACCCGAAAGACTCTCAGACCATGGGAAACAAAATTCTCTGGTCTGATGAGACAAAGCTTGAACTCTATGGCGTGAATGCCAGGCATCATGTTTGGAGAAAACAAGGCACCGCTCATCACCAAGCTAATAGCATCCACAGTCAAGCATGGTCGTGGTAGCATCTTCTGTGGGGGTGTTTGTCAACAGCAGGAACTGGGAGACTCGTCAGAGACATCCTGGGGGAAAACTAACACTCCTCATCCAATCTGATGGAGCTTGGGAGGTTCTGCAAAGAGGAATTGGTGAAACTGCCCAAAGATAGGTGTGCAGAGCTTGTGGCATCATATTCAAAAAGGCTTGAGGCTGTAATTGTTTGCAAAGGTGCATCAACAAAGTATTGAGCATTGGGTATTTTTTTTAGTTTCCATCCATCCATCCATCCATCCATCTTCTTCCACTTATCCGAAGTCGGGTTGCGGGGGCAGCAGCCGAAGCAGAGAAGCCCAGACTTCCCTCCCCCCCAGCCACTTCGTCCAGCTCTTCCCGGGGGATCCCAAGGTGTTCCCAGGTCAGCCGGGAGACACAGTCTTCCCAACATGTCCTGGGTCTTCTCGTGGCCTCCTACCGGTCGGACGTTCCCTAAACACCTCCCGAGGGAGGCATCCGGGTGGCACCTTGACCAGATGCCCGAACCACCTCATCTGGCTCCTCTCCATGTGGAGGAGCAGCAGCTTTACTTTGAGCTCCTCCCGGATGGCAGAGCTTCTCACCCTATCTCTAAGGGAGAGCCCCGCCACCCGCCGGAGGAAATTCATTTCGGCCGCTTGTACCTGTGATCTTGTCCTTTCGGTCATAACCCAAAGCTCATGACCATAGGTGAGGATGAGAACGTAGATTGACCGGTAAATTGAGAGCTTTGCCTTCCGGCTCAGCTCCTTCTTCACCACAACGGATCGATCCACCTGTCGATCTCACGATCCACTCTTCCCTCACTTGTGAACAAGACTCCGAGATACTTGAACTCCTCCACTTGGGGCAAGATCTCCTACCCAACCCGGAGATGGCGCTCCACCCTTTTCCGGGCGAGAACCATGGACTCGGACTTGTAGGTGCGGATTCTCATCCCAGTCGCTTCACACTTGGCTGCGAACCGAACCAGTGAGAGCTGAAGATCCTGGCCAGATGAAGCCATCAGGACCACATCATCTGCAAAAAGCAGAGACCTAATCCTGCAGCCACCAAACCGGATCCCCTCAATGCGCCTAGAAATTCTGTCCATAAAAGTTATGAACAGAATCTGTGACAAAGGGCAGCCTTGGCGGAGTCCAACCCTCACTGGAAACGTGTCGGACTTACTGCGGGCAATGCGGACCAAGCTCTGACACTAAAGACACCGCACCGATCCGCCTGTCGATCTCATGATCCACTCTTCCCTCACTCATGAACAAGACTCCGAGGTACTTGAACTCCTCCACTTGGGGCGGGGTCTCCTGCCCCAACCCGGAGATGGCACTCCACCCTTTTCCGGGCGAGAACCATGGACTCGGACTTGTAGGTGCCGATTCTCATCCCAGTCGCTTCACACTCGGCTGCGAACCGAACCAGTGAGAGCTGAAGATCCTGGCCAGATGAAGCCATCAGGACCACATCATCTGCAAAAAGCAGAGACCTAAACCTGCAGCCACCAAACCGGATCCCCTCAACGCCCTGACTGCGCCTAGAAATTCTGTCCATAAAAGTTATGAACAGAATCGGTGACAAAGGGCAACCCTGGCGGAGTCCAACCCTCACTGGAAACGTGTCCGACTTACTGCCGGCAATGCGGACCAAGCTCTGACACTGAAGACACCGCACCGATCCGCCTGTCGATCTCACAATCCACTCTTCCCTCACTCGTGAACAAGACCCCGAGGTACTTGAACTCCTCCACTTTGGAAGACTATGTCTCCCGGCTGGCCTGGGAATGCCTCAGGATCCCCCCGGGAAGAGCTGGACAAAGTGGCTGGGGAGAGGGAAGTCTGGGCTTCCCTGCTTAGGCTGCTGCCCCCGCGGCCCGACCTCGGATAAGCGGAAGAAGATGGATGGATGGATGGATGAAATGAAACGTGTGTGGGGGGAGAGAGAAGTCTTTTTTTTTTTTTTTTTTTTTTTTTACTCACTCTTGGTGTGGCGCTCCCGTCTTGGTGAGCAGCAGGAGAAGAAAAAACATAAAAATAACAAACACTGCAAGTCCGATCCAGAATCCGATTACTATGGAGTCTACAATGAGAGGACATACATACATACATACGTATGTGAAGTATTGACTTGAAGATGAACACTAATTGCTTGCAGAAATCTTACATCTGTGCGCTTTGAGTCCTTCAAAAGACACGGGCTCCTCGTCGTAGTATTCATATTGCCACACGTAGTCGCTGCGCCGCGCACTGCTTTGGCTGCGGTTGTGCGAACTCATGTCATCCTTGAAGGCAGTCGACAAGATGACAATACATTCCAAATTATATGAAAAAGAAGGAGTTGATAAAAAAAATAACATAAAGTTTACCTTTCCCCTGTAGGATGTCCTCTGTGCTGAAAATCTTTTGGCTGGTAACGTTGGTGGAGTTAATGTGTAAAAATTCATAAAAACACAATATCCATAGGTAGAAATTAATCACGCCTTGCAAGTCCCCCGTCGGTCCGGTTAACGTGAGAGGTGAAGAAGGAGCTGCCTCTCGGTGTGCAAGCGTCGTGGCTCACTGATAGAAAAAGACCTGCAACAGCAACTCATGCCCTCTCTCGATGTGGGCGGGCAAAAGTGTGGAGGTATTATTGAAGCAGAATTATTTGCAAACCCGTATCTCAATCTGTGCGCGTGTAATCCAATTTGTGTACTAATACATCAATCAGATTGTGTGTATTCCTGTGTTTTAAGTCGTCTTAAGAACCCTCGATAGGCTGCCAAATTACCGTATTTTCCGGACTATACTACAAAGTACCAATGATTGTCACACACACACTAGGTGTGGTGAAATTTGTCCTCTGCATTTGACTCATCCCCTTGTTCACCCCTGGGAGGTGAGGGGAGCAGTGGGCAGCAGCGGTGGCCGCGCCCGGGAATCATTTTTGGTGATTTAACCCCCCAATTCCAACCCTTGATGCTGTGTGCCAAGCAGGGAGGTAATGGGTCCCATTTTTATAGTCTTTGGTATGACTCGGCCGGGGTTTGAACTCACAACCTACCGTCACCCTAACCGGTACTATACTATACCACTATACAAAACTCGACAGTGCGCCTTATAACCATACTTGCCAACCTTGAGACCTCCGATACCGGGAGGTGGTGGGTGGGGGGTGGTCGGGGGTGGGGCGAGGGCGTATTTGGGGGCGTGGGACGTGGTTGGGGGCGTGGTTAATAGGGCAGTATATTTACAGCTAGAATTCACCAACTCAAGTATTTCATATATATATATATATATATATATATATATATATATATATATATATATATATATATATATATATATATATATATATATATATATACATACATATATGAAATACTTGACTTTCAGTGAATTCTAGCTATATATATATATATATTTATTTTATTATACATATAAATAAAATAAATACTTGAATTTCAGTGTACCGGAGGCTATCCAGTAGATGGCAGTATTGTCCTGTTTAACTTCTCCGTTCATGACTGAGTATATCATTTCGGCCACCGTGTTCAATGGAGAAGTCTGTTCTACGAATTGTACAGGCAACATAATTACATACACCTTCCCCTTCGAACTGTCCTGGATGAACTGAAATTCTTGTTTCCATTCGTTTTGGAACTTGCAAGCGTATTTCTTCATCTTGGTCGTCGACGGCGTCGCCATGTCTGTAACTTCCTCGTTCTTCTGCTTCGTCTCCTTGTTGTGTGCGCAGTTGTGCACTCTACTCTCTAAAAGCTGTAGATGTTATGACGTCATTGGGCGGGCAAGCTGTTTATATTGTGGGAAAGCGGACCACATTGAGCTGGAGGGGGCGTGGCCTCCAGCTCCGGCTGAATACCGGGAGTTTGTCGGGAGAAAATTTCTGCCGGGAGGTTATCGGGAGAGGCGCTGAATACCGGGAGTCTCCCGGTAAAACCGGGAGGGTTGGCAAGTATGCTTATAACCCGGTGCGCCTAATGTACGGAATAATTCTGCTTTTTCTTACCAACCACGAAGCAATTTTATTTGGTACACGGTGTAACGATAAGTGTGACCAGTAGATGGCAGTCACACACAAGAGATATGTGTAGACTGCAATATGACTCAAGTAAACAACACCAACATTTTATATGTGCCATTGAAAATATAGAACATTACACACGGCGCTCAAAAATCTATCAAAATGTCTTAGTACGACTTTGGTAAGCTATGAAGCCGCACCGCTTGTTGGATTGTACTGTGCTTCAACATACAAGTATTATTATGGTGTGTTTTAGGCAAGACATATTATCTGGCGTTTTGTTTCGCAATATTATGCAAAAGCAACATTTCTTACCTTCTGGTACCTGCTGATGTGTATTTGGGATCTGCATAATTCCTGAAAATTTGCACACGTCCGCTTTTGTAGTCTGTGCCGACGCCGTAGTCGATAAGCTTCTTCTTCTTGTTATGGGACATTCATGCTCCTCTGTTGCCATTTCTAATATAAAGTAGTGTGAAGTTCTTACTTATATCTGTCAGTAAACTCACCATGAAAGCACTAAAACATACCGGTGTAGTGAGTTTACATTATTCACCCAAGGAACTTTAGTTATTAGAGAGTTCCAGTCGGACGTTTTTTCACGGGACACATTTCCTGTGTTATTGTTTCCGGATGAGGAGATGCTGCTCCGTTACTGATTGAAGTAAAGTCTGAATGTCATTAAAACAGTTAGCTCCATCTTTTGACACTTCTTCCACTCTCGTCCTTGCACGCTACACCGCTACAACAAAGATGACGGGGAAAAGACGCCGCCGAAGGTGAGCCACGTAAATAAGACCGCCCACAAAAAGGCGCATCCGGAATCGACTGTCAGAAAGCGGCTGGAAGATGATCTGTGACCAAAGAACCACCGTTACATGTTACGTAGACCACAAGGAAGTGTTTCACATTTAGAAAAAAAATCATAATAATATCAGTCCTTTAATGCACCCTATAATCCGGTGCGCCTTATATATGAAAAGGGACCAAAAATAGACCATTCATCGGCAGTGCGCCTTATAATCCTATAGTATATATATATATATTTTCCTATGGTACGGAAAATACGGTAGTCTACAGAACCCCTTAAGAGACAAATTAGTTTAAAGGCCTACTGAAAGCCACTACTACCGACCACGCAGTCTGATAGTTTATATATCAATGATGAAATCTTAACATTGCAACACATGCCAATACGGCCGGGTTAACTTATAAAGTGCAATTTAAAATTTCCCGCGAAACTTCCGGTTGAAAACGTCTATGTATGATGACGTATGCGCGTGACGTCAATCGTTGAAATGGAAGTATTCGGACACCATTGTATCCAATACAAAAAGCTCTGTTTTCATCGCAAAATTCCACAGTATTCTGGACATCTGTGTTGGTGAATCTTTTGCAATTTGTTTAATGAACAATGAAGACTGCAAAGAAGAAAGCTGTAGGTGGGATCGGTGTATTAGCGGCTGGCTGCAGCAACACAACCAGGAGGACTTTGACTTGGATAGCAGACGCGCTATCCGACGCTAGCCGCCGCTAGCCGCCGCTAGCCGCCGCTAGCCGCCGCTAGCCGCCGCTAGCCGCCGCTAGCCGCCGCTAGCCGCCGCTAGCCGCCGACCGCATCGATGATCGGGTGAAGTCCTTCGTCGCTCCGTCGATCGCTGGAACGCAGGTGGGCACGGGTGTTGATGAGCAGATGAGGGCTGGCTGGCGTAGGTGGATAGCTAATGTTTTTAGCATAGCTCTGTGAGGTCCCGTAGCTAAGTTAGCTTCAATGGCGTCGTTAGCAACAGCATTGTTAAGCTTCGCCAGGCTGGAAAGCATTAACCGTGTATTTACAGGTCCATGGTTTAATAGTATTGTTGATCTTCTGCCTATCCTTCCAGTCAGGGGTTTATTTCTTTTGTTTCTATCTGCAGTTAAGCACGATGCTATCACGTTAGCTCCGTAGCTAAAGTGCTTCGCCGATGTATTGTCGTGGAGATAAAAGTCACTGTGAATGTCCATTTCGCGTTCTCGACTCTCATTTTCAAGAGGATATAGTATCCGAGGTGGTTTAAAATACAAATCCGTGATCCACAATAGAAAAAGGAGAACGTGTGGAATCCAATGAGACCATGTACCTAAGTTACGGTCACAGCGAAAAAAGATACGTCCTGCACTGCACTCTAGTCCTTCACTCTCACGTTCCTCATCCACGAATCTTTCATCCTGGCTCAAATTAATGGGGAAATCGTCGCTTTCTCGGTCCGAATCGCTCTCGCTGCTGGTGTAAACAATGGGGAAATGTGAGGAGCCTTTCAACCTGTGACGTCACGCTACTTCCGGTACAGACAAGGCTTTTTTTTATCAGCGACCAAAAGTTGCGAACTTTATCGTCGATGTTCTCTACTAAATCCTTTCAGCAAAAATATGGCAATATCGCGAAATGATCAAGTATGACACATAGAATGGATCTGCTATCCCTGTTTAAATTTAAAAAAATCATTTCAGTAGGCCTTTAACAGTCTGTTTGTAACTTCCCCTTGCCTTTCCTCACGCTCACCACTAGTCGGCGCCTTACAGCCACTGATCATGGTATTCTGCGGTGGACAACGCTCGAACACTTTCTCAGAGCTGCCAAGTCACACAATTGAACCCTTTCTCACGCTACACTCCACACTTGACATTTCTCACGCTTTTATTCCCCATTCACTACACTATATTTTTTTCATAATAATAAACTTTGGTTTCCGCAGCTTGCCGTAGTTTAGAACTGGACAAATATTTTGACTCGGGTGCCACATTAAAATAAAAAAATGTGTCGGGGGGGACAATGTGTATGTGTGTATAAATTATATATACACATTTAGCTGTAAAAACCTGTTGTACAGTATGTGTGTTTGGGTCGTTTTTTTTCAGGAACACTAATACCAAAAGTCACAATGTCCGATAGAATTATAAAAAGGTTATGACAGACCACCACAAAAAAACGAAATTGAATTTTACAGTTTTTTTACTGAATGGGAGACCCGAAATGTATATTAAAATAAAGAAAGTGGGATTTACAATATTAACTATGAACAATAAAACACTGAATATTAACAACATATGAACGTCGCTCCTCTTTTACTTCTCAGACAAAGCAAAACACAATAAAAATGTACAAAAACAGCAAAATATGAATGCAAAGTGTAATAAACTGTTATGGTTACACAGAGGGAGATGACGGCTCAGACACCAGGCGGGTAGTGATGTTCAAAGATTTATTATATATATAGTAAATATATATATATATATATATATATATATATATATATATATATATATATATATATATATATATATTAACAAACAATACTACTAAACTATAGAATGGAGTGTGTGACCTAAATCCAAGAGTGTATGGTATAAGACTATGTGTGTAACTAAATGTTGTGTATTACCAATTGTTGAGGAGAGCGAGAGAAGCGGCAAGGTCTGTGTCCAGGCGAGGGTCGAGGATAGGGGCGAGGCAGCATAGTCCGTGTCCGAGCAGGGGTCGAGGAACGAGGGAGGCAGTCAGAATCCAGAGGGGAACGACAGGAGATCACGACGGGAAAACTCGGGAAAGCACTGTGGGAGATCAACAAAGGACATCAGACACGGAGGGAAACGCAGAGAGCAAAAGAGAGCATAAAGCTTGTGTCGGCTTACGGTACACAATAGTGAACTAAGTTCCCGCATGGATCCTTGGGTCCACTGGTCCTTTATACAGCTCCCTCTCATCAGGTCCAGGTGCGCTGATTTGTGATCGTCCGCAGGCTGTAATGTGCCCTGGCCGTGACATAAACACCTACAATATGATATATTATCACGTAAAAATCTGCTTCCGCATCTGTTCCTGACACATGCGTTTGGGACTGGCTGCTCTGAAAACAAACCCCGCCCACTCTGCTTTGTTCCTGGTCTGAGCTGCTGTGACGTAGATTACCGTAATAACTCCTATAACACCCAAAAGCGCAGATTTCGACCATTGAAATACTTTCTGTAGTTCAAGACTTACGGTCATTTAAAAACAGCACTGCACATCATAACGGCGGCGACAGTTTTGATGTTGAAGGTCTAAAACTAGGGATGTCCGATAATGGCTTTTTGCCGATATCCGATATTCCGATATTGTCCAACTCTTTAATTACCGATACCGATATCAACCGATACCGATACTGATATATACAGTTGTGGAATTAACACATTATTATGCCTAATTTGGACAACCAGGTATGGTGAAGATAAGGTCCTTTTTTTTTTAAATTAATAAAATAAAATAAGATAAATTAAAAACATTTTCTTGAATAAAAAAGAAAGTAAAACAATATAACATCAGTTACATAGAAACTAGTAATTAATGAAAATTAGTAAAATTAACTGTTAAAGGTTAGTACTATTAGTGGACCAGCAGCACGCACAATCATGTGTGCTTGCGGACTGTATCCCTTGCAGACTGTATTGATATATATTGATATATAATGTAGGAACCACAATATTAATAACAGAAGGAAGCAACCCTTTTGTGTGAATGAGTGTAAATGGGGGAGGGAGTTTTTTTGGGTTGGTGCACTAATTGTAAGTGTATCTTGTGTTTTTTATGTTGATTTAATAAAAAAAAAATTAAAAAAAACAAACAAAAAAAACCCGATACCGATAATAAAAAAACCGATACCGATAATTTCCGATATTACATTTTAAAGCATTTATCGGCCGATAATATCGGCCGGCCGATATTATCGGACATCTCTATCTAAAACATTTTGCCCATTTTGCCCAGGTCTGCAGTAGATCAAGTAACTCTGATTGATTGATCGAAATAACCAAGCCAAGACCAGGCCATCAATCCACTGTGCCTACATTTAACCAACCACGGACGACACTACGCAATTTAAACCAATCAGAAAGAATGTGAGGCGGGTCTTGGCGTCTCTCTTTGACACACATCAGCTGTACGTCGTGTCTGATTGGTTTAAATTGCGCGGTGTCTTCCGTGGTTGGTTAAATGTCGGGACACCTCATATTAGTGTTGTGCCGATACCAATATTTTGGTACTAAAATTATTTCGATACTTTTCGATACTTTTCTAGATAAAGGGGACCACAAAAAAATAGCATTACTGGCTTCATTTGAACAAAAAATCTTAGGGTACATTAAACATATGCTTGTGATTGCAAGTTTGTCCTTAAATAAAATAGTGAACATGCTAGACAACTTGTCTTTTAGTAGTAAATAAGTAAACAAAGGCTCCTAATTAGTCTGCTGACGTATGCAGTAACATATTGTAGTGGATTGTCTGAAGCTTAAACAGCAACGAAAGTGAGTTTAGTACAAAAGGTTTATGTACCCATAGTCAAAAAGTACAAAGTTGGATTGAGTTGCCCGTGCAGACAGACAAACGTCCTCCGGAGGACACAAGAATCAAGCAATCACCCGAAGCCCTTGTCACTTGGCCATTGTATCTGTTTCCCCATGCCTCAAGGTCCTGTTGTTTTCGACCTGTTTGTTCCGCAACATCCTTGAGTCCCTTAGTCATAATAGACAATCAAAACATTTTGTAGAACGGTCAGAGCGACTCCATATTCATCTTTTACCCACATCTGGTCCTTCAATGGTTTAGAATAGAAAATAATGAAACGAGCAGACATTCTTGACAGACACGAAATATAGTTCAAAGGTCAGAAATTCCACTACCTTATTGTGTCATTTTCCATTCTATTATTTTGTCAACATTATTAAGGACAAGTGGTAGAAAATGAATTATTAATCTACTTGTTCATTTACTGTTAATGTCTGCTTACTTTCTCTTTTAACATGTTCTATCTACACTTCTGTTAAAATGTAATAATCACTTATTCTTCTGTTATTTGATACTTTACATTAGTTTTGGGTGATACCACAAATGTATCGATCTGATACCAAGTAGTTACTGGATCATACATTGGTCATATTCAAAGTCCTCATGTGTCCAGGGACGTATTTCCTGAGTTTATAAACATAATATAAATGTAAACAAAACCAAAGAAGATTCTGTGATGCTAAAAAATATCGATGTAATCATAGTAGTATCAACTAGATACGCACCTGTACTTGGTATCATTACAGTGGATATTAGGTGTAAATCCACCAAGGGTGTTTGCTTACATTGTGACGCCGGTGAGCTACGGTGTGTAGTGAAGCATGTTTAGCTATTCCTCGTCCTGCAGGGATAATACTTGTAAGAAACGTACTTTATTTGTTGCCATGGAGGCGAGTATTAGTGATTTTCAGAGGCAATATAGTACCGAATAGGATTAATTAGTATCGTGGTACTATACTAATACCGGTATACCATACAACCCTACCTCAGATACACACACACAGATCGTGTAAACGCACGCACTCCTAACTTGGAGGAGCCAAACCACCTTCTTATATTCCTTCTTTCTCTGTCTGGGTGTGTGTTAATTCAGGACGGTACAACCTGACCATGTAAGGAGATGTTCATGTGTAAGTGACCGGAAAACAACCTCTGTATGTTGTAACTTAGAAGTTGACGTGAAGATAGACATGGAGTCTCTCCTCCAGGATGGAGCTATCACTTTTGCATTTCGAAGTCTGAATTTGTTGCCTCTTCTCGTGAGAGAGTTACCCCAGTCCGTATGTGAATGTCCAACTAAGGCTCCTTAATTTATTATAGGCTCAACCATTATTTACTTAAACCTGGTGGTTTGCTTTCTCCAAGGTGAATATAAACATTCACCATATAGAGAACATATTATGAGTCACTTAATTCACTTCACTACAATAATACTTCCATAAAAAAGAACAATTCCTTAACCCTTAACAAACAGAATACAAAGATTTGCACATCCTTTTTAACCTATATTCAATTGAATAGACTGCAACGACAGGATATTTAATGTTGGAACTGAGAAACATCCTTTTTGTTTTGCAAATAATCATTAACAGACCACAGAACAATTTTCCACTTTGCATCAGTCCATCTTAGATGAGCTCGGGCCCAGCGAAGCCGGCGGCGTTTCTGGGTGTTGTTGATAAATGGCTTTGGCTTTGCATAGTAGAGTTTGAACTTGCACTCACAGATGTAGCGACAAACTGTAGTTACTGACGGTGGTTTTCTGAAGTGTTCCTGAGCCCATGTGGTGATATCCTTTACACACTGATGTCAGTTTTTGATGCAGTACAGCCTGAGGGATCAAAAGGTCATGGGCTTTGGTTTCCGGCCTTGCTTACGTGCAGTGATTTCTCCAGATTCTCCGAAACTTTTGATGATATTACGGACCGTAGATGGTGAAATCCCTAAATTCCTTGCAATAGCTGGTTGAGAAATGTTGTTCTTAAACAGTTGGACAATTTGCTCACGCATTTGTTCACAAAGGGGTGACCCTCGCCCCGTCCTTGTTTGTGAATGACTGAGCATTTCATGGAAGCTGCTTTTACACCCAATCATGGCACCCACCTGTTCCCAATTAGCCTGTTCACCTGTGGGATGTTCCAAATAAGTGTTTGATGAGCATTCCTCATTTTTCTCAGTCTTTTTTGCCACTTGTGCCAGCTTTTTTGAAACATGTTGCAGGCATCAATTTCCAAATGAGCTAATATTTGCAAAAAATAACAAAGTTTACCAGTTCGAATGTTAAATATCTTGTCTTTGCAGTCTATTCAATTGAATATAAGTTGAAAAGGATTTGCAAATCATTGTATTCTGTTTTTATTTACCATTTACACAATGTGCCAACTTCACTGGTTTTGGGTTTTGTATATTCTCAATGAAAAATCAAGGTTTTGGTCTTGCTTGCTAGCATCATTTGTTGAACAGACATCAATCTCATCTCAGTGGCCTAGTGGTTAGAGTGTCCGCCCTGAGATCGGTAGGTTTGAGTTCAAATCCCAGCCGAGTCATACCAAAGACTATAAAAATGGGACCCATAACCTCCCTGCTTGGCACTCAGCAACAAAGGGTTGGAGTTGGGGGTTAAATCACCAAAATGATTCCCGGGCGCGGTGCCGCTGCTGCCCACTGCTCCCCAAGGGGATGGGACAAATGCAGAGGACAAATTTCACCACATCTAGTGTGTAGTGTGTGTGTGACAATCATTGGTACTTTAATCTTTAATCTTTAATGTGCAGTCCACACGTATGTCTTATGTGTGACTGCCATCTACTGGTCACACTTATCATTACACCATGTACCAAACAAAATTACTTTGAGGTCGGTAAGCACAACCAGAATTGATACGTTCATTAGGCTCACCGGGTTATTCGTCGTACTGTCGATTTTTGAGAAAAGGAAAGTATTTTAAGGGCAATATAGCTCGGTTGGTAGAGTGGCCGTGCCAGCATTTTGAGGGTTGCAGGTTCGATCCCCGCTTCCGCCATCCTAGTCACTGCCGTTGTGTCCTTGGGCAAGACACTTTACCCACCTGCTCCCAGTGCCACCCACACTGGTTTAAATGTAACTTAGATACTGGGTTTTACTATGTAAAGCGCTTTGAGTCACTTGAGAAAAAGCGCTATGTAAATGTAATTCACTTCAATTCACTTTCAAGTGCCTCTTAAAATCCGAGAATACGATTTATATAATCAATGACTAATAACACATATTTGTTTTTAAATATATGTACACCGTTTGGTTAGCCTTAAAGAAAATATATGCTGTAAGAAATTATCAGCATTTCACAGCATTGAACAGTATTTTTCACAGTAAAATACTGTAATCAACATTTACTGTGAAAATGTTTCTACATTATATTTCACAGCAATTAACTGTAATCATAGTCTTCACTGAATTAATGTAAATTTAAACTAATTTGTCTCTTAAGGGGTTCTGTAGACTACCATATTTTACGGACCATAGGGCGCACCGGAACTCTCTAATAACTAAAATTCCTTGGGTGAATAACGTAAACTCACTACACCGGTATGTTTTAGTGCTTTCATGGCGAGTTTACTGACAGATATAAGTAAGAACATTACACTACTTTATATTAGAAATGGCAACAGCGGAGGATGAATGTCCCATAACAAGAAGAAAGAGAAAAAGAACAAGCTTATCGACTACGTTGTCGGCACGGACTACAAAGGCGGACGCGCGCAAATTTTCAGCACTTATGCAGATCCCAAATACACATCAGCAGGTAAAAGAAAAGTTGCTTTTGCATAATATTGCGAAACAAAAGGCTAGATAATATGCCTTACCTCATAGACACGGCATAATAATTCTCCTATGTTGAAGCACATCATGCGGTGCGGCTTCATAGCTTACCAAAGTCGTACTAAAACATTTTGATAGATTTTTGAGCGCCGTGTGTAATGTTCTATATTTTCAATACACTGCAAAAAGTCAGTGTTCAAAAACAAGAAAAAAAAATACAAAAATTAGGGGTATTTTATTTGAACTAAGCAAAATTATCTGCCAAAAGAACAAGAAAATTTGGCTTGTCAAGACTTTCCAAAACAAGTAAAATAGCTTCATGTCATGATTTTTTATTTCATGCTTGAAATAAGAAATTGTTACTTTAAAAAAGTAGTTTTATACTTGTGAGTGTTGATGACACAGCTTTGCAACAGTTAATATTCTAGTTTCAAGCATGTTTTACTCAATATAGGTCATCAAATCTCAGCAACAAGCTGTAATATCTTACTGAGATCATTTAGGACCAAACCACTTAAAACAAGTAAAACACTCTAACATAAAATCTGCTTAGTGAGAAGAATGATCTTATCAGACAGAAAATAAGCAAATATCACCCTTATTTGAGGTATTTCATCTTACTTATATTTCAGTTTTTGCAGGGTGGAACATATAAAATGTTGGTGTTGTTTACTTGAGTCACATTGCCATCGTAGTGCAGTCTACGTGTATATATTATGTTTGACTGCCATCTACTATCCAACTATCCATCAAGCGGTGCGGCTTCAAAGTCGTACTAAAGCATTTTGACAGATTTTTGACTGCCGTGTGTGTAATATTCTTTATTTTCAATGGAACTATTAAAGTTTTGGCGTTGTTTACTGGCGTCATATTGCAGTCTACGCGTGTCTCTCCTGTGTGACTGCCATCTACTGGTCACACTTATCATTACACCATGTACCAAATAAAATTGCTTCGAGGGCGGTAAGCACAACCAGAATTAATCTGTACATTAGGCGTGGATCTAACATAATAGTGAGAGTCCAGTCCATAGTGGATCTAACATAATAGTGAGAGTCCAGTCCATAGTGGATCTAACATAATAGTGAGAGTCCAGTCCATAGCGGATCTAACATAATAGTGAGAGTCCAGTCCATAGCGGATCTAACATAATAGTGAGAGTCCAGTC
This sequence comes from Entelurus aequoreus, assembly GCF_033978785.1. Taxonomy (NCBI): domain Eukaryota; kingdom Metazoa; phylum Chordata; class Actinopteri; order Syngnathiformes; family Syngnathidae; genus Entelurus; species Entelurus aequoreus. The sequence continues at coordinate 28,113,162 of NC_084753.1, read as the reverse complement.
CATAGTGGATCTAACATAATAGTGAGAGTCCAGTCTATAGTGGATCTAACATAATAGTGAGAGTCCAGTCCATAGCGGATCTAACATAATAGTGAGAGTCCAGTCCATAGTGGATCTAACATAATAGTGAGAGTCCAGTCCATAGTGGATCTAACATAATAGTGAGAGTCCAGTCTATAGTGGATCTAACATAATAGTGAGAGTCCAGTCCATAGTGGATTTAACATAATAGTGAGAGTCCAGTCCATAGTGGATCTAACATAATAGTGAGAGTCCAGTCCATAGCGGATCTAACATAATAGTGAGAGTCCAGTCCATAGAGGATCTAACATAATAGTGAAAGTCCAGTCCATAGTGGATCTAACATAATAGTGAGAGTCCAGTCCATAGTGGATCTAACATAATAGTGTGAGAGTCCAGTCCATAGTGGATCTAACATAATAGTGAGAGTCCAGTCCATAGCGGATCTAACATAATAGTGAGAGTCCAGTCCATAGCGGATCTAACATAATAGTGAGAGTCCAGTCCATAGTGGATCTAACATAATAGTGAGAGTCCAGTCCATAGTGGATCTAACATAATAGTGAGAGTCCAGTCTATAGTGGATCTAACATAATAGTGAGAGTCCAGGCTATAGTGGATCTAACATAATAGTGAGAGTCCAGTCCATAGTGGATTTAACATAATAGTGAGAGTCCAGTCCATAGTGGATCTAACATAATAGTGAGAGTCCAGTCCATAGCGGATCTAACATAATAGTGAGAGTCCAGTCCATAATGGATCTGACATAATAGTGAGAGTCCAGTCCATAGTGGATCTAACATAATAGTAAGAGTCCAGTCCATAGTGGATCTAACATAATAGTGAGAGTCCAGTCTATAGTGGATCTAACATAATAGTGAGAGTCCAGTCCATAGCGGATCTAACATAATAGTGAGAGTCCAGTCCATAGTGGATCTAACATAATAGTGAGAGTCCAGTCTATAGTGGATCTAACATAATAGTGAGAGTCCAGTCCATAGCTGATCTAAAATAATAGTGAGAGTCCAGTCCATAGTGGATCTAACATAATAGTGAGAGTCCAGTCCATGGTGGATCTAACATAATAGTGAGAGTCCAGTCCATAGTGGATCTAACATAATAGTGAGAGTCCAGTCCATAGCGGATCTAACATAATAGTGAGAGTCCAGTCCATAGTGGATCTAACATAATAGTGAGAGTCCAGTCCATAGCGGATCTAACATAATAGTGAGAGTCCAGTCCATAATGGATCTGACATAATAGTGAGAGTCCAGTCCATAGTGGATCTAACATAATAGTAAGAGTCCAGTCCATAGTGGATCTAACATAATAGTGAGAGTCCAGTCTATAGTGGATCTAACATAATAGTGAGAGTCCAGTCCATAGCGGATCTAACATAATAGTGAGAGTCCAGTCCATAGTGGATCTAACATAATAGTGAGAGTCCAGTCTATAGTGGATCTAACATAATAGTGAGAGTCCAGTCCATAGCTGATCTAAAATAATAGTGAGAGTCCAGTCCATAGTGGATCTAACATAATAGTGAGAGTCCAGTCCATGGTGGATCTAACATAATAGTGAGAGTCCAGTCCATAGTGGATCTAACATAATAGTGAGAGTCCAGTCCATAGCGGATCTAACATAATAGTGAGAGTCCAGTCCATAGTGGATCTAACATAATAGTGAGAGTCCAGTCCATATTGGGGCCAGCAGGAGACCATCTCGAGCGGAGACAGGTCAGCAGCGCAGAGATGTCCCCAACCGATGCACAGGCGAGCGGTCCACCCTGGGTCCCGACTCTGGACAGCCAGCACTTCATCCATGGCCACCGGACCTGTGTCCCCCCCCCCAAGGGAGAGGGGGGCAGAGCAGAAAAGAAAAGAAACAGCAGATCAACTGGTCTAAAAAGGGGGTCTATTTAAAGGCTAGAGTATACAAATGAGTTTTAAGATGGGACTTAAATGCTTGGTGGTATGGTAACTTTATGGTAATTAACTGGGAAATCCCAGCTCTGCAGTTATAGTAAATTGCGGTAAAAAAACATTTACAGTAAATTACTGTGAAAGCGATGCAAATATTAACCAGTCATTTTAACAGCGCATGCGTCACAGCCAATTATGCAAATTCGACCATTGAGTTTCAACCTTGCACACGTTTCTCTTTGCTCCCTTTTCTATGCGACAATTGTATCCGACCAGGTGGTTTCCAAGGTAACGCTCGGGACTTCATTGAGAGCGAGATGTGGTGCAGACCGACCCGAACATTGGTCTTTTAGAAGCACTTAATCCGGATGCGTCAGGATGCCACAAGGCGGTAGCATGTTGGGTCGACCTTAACCAGTCGTTGTTGGTTTTTTTTGTGCGTGGATAAGAAGAGAAATGGATGGCGAGTGCAGGTTGGAGGAGGTTGACGACCATTTTTGTGTTTGGAGAGACAACAAAGACACAGTTTGTTAGCCCGGAGCGACGATATGTCGGATCATCCGCCCATTTGTGTGCTGTAAACAAAATGATATTTCTTTTCCATTACTGCATCTGCTCATGTTTACATGTGACTGCCCCTCCCAAACCTTTGTGTGTGTACACAAGGCCGACACATGTCGTTAACCCCCCCGGCCCACCATTCCTTCTTCCATCATCCCAACAGCAGGGAGTGACAGTAGGACATGTGTGTGTTCACACCTAACCCCTAACACCCAAATGGCTATCTATCAATCGCTATCTACACTGCAAAAAGTCAGTGTTCCGACCGGAACTCTCTAATAACTAAAGTTCCTTGCGTTTTCAGGACTTATGCAGATCCCAAATACACATCAGCAGGTAAAAGTAACGTTGCTTTTGCATAATATTGCGAAACAAAAGGCTAGATAATATGTCTTACCTTATAGACACACCATAATGATACTCCTATGTTGAAGCACAGTACAATCCATCAAGCGGTGCAGCTTCATAGCTTACCACAGTCGTACTAAAACATTTTGATAGATTTTTGAGTGCCGTGTGCAATGTTCTATATTTTCAATGCACTGCAAAAAGTCAGAGTTCAAAAACAAAACAAAAATTAGGGGTATTTTATTTGAACTAAGCAAAATTATCTGCAATAAGAACAAGAAAATGTGGCTTGTCAAGACTTTCCAAAACAAGTAAAACTAGAGCGCAATTTTGAGTTTTGGGTTTCGTTTTTTTTTATTAGATCGCAATTTCCACCAGTCCTGATGTGTGTGAAAAGTTTGGTGACTTTTGAAGTATTTTAAGGGGGTCAAATTACAGGTCAAAGAGGCAAAAATGAGTGTTTTTAGTCATTTTTTGTCTTGAAGGGGAAGTTGCCAACTTCCTGTTGGGTTTTGCCCGAGGATGTTAAATTATGAAATGTAGGTCTAAGTCAGACCTACATAGAGGTTTTTGTTTCATGTCTCTACGACATTCGTACTGGGAGTTACAGGCAGTTTTCTTCCTAGGGGGCGCTAGAGCGCAATTTTGAGTTTTGGGGTTTGGTTTTTTTACTAAAGTGTTTGGGGCAAAATTAAAGCTGCAAGCAGAGCTGGACGGGGCCGAATTTGACGGCACATAAAATCCAAACCGGAGCATTAATTAAAACTCTTTTATTAACTATTAATCAGAAGGGTTCAATCTCTCTCCTCTGCTAGTTTGAAGCTGACACGACAAACGCGCTCAGAGGAGATAATGTTTGAAAAAAGGTGACCGGTTTTTACAAAACTTTTGTTTTGAAGGGGGAATTGCAAACTTCCTGTTGATTTTTGCTGGGGGTTGTCAATATATGAAATGTAGGTCTAAGTGAGACCTACATAGAGGTTATTGTTTCATGTCTCTACGACATTCCTACTGGAAGTTACAGGCAGTCTTGTCTGTGTTTTCTTCCTAGGAGCAGTTTTGTCTGTGTTTTCTTCCTAGGGGGCGCTAGAGCGCAATTTTTAGTGTTGGGTTTGGGTTTTCTATTAGATCGCAATTTTTGCCAGTCCTGATGTGTGTGTCCAGTTTGGTGAGTTTTGAAGCATGTTAAGGGGGTCAAATTATAGCTCAAAGAGGCAAAAGTGACCATTTTTACAAAACTTTTGTTTTGAAGGGGTGATTGCAAACTTCCTGTTGATTTTTGCTGAAGGATGTCAGTGTAGGAAATCTAGGTCTAAGTGAGACCTACATAGAGGTTTTTGTTTCATGTCTCTCCGACATTCCTAGTGGGAGTTACAGGCAGTTTTGTCTGTGTTTTCTTCCGAGGGGGCGCTAGAGCGGAATTTTGAGTTTTGGGGCTAGGTTTTTTGATTAGATCGCAATTTTCGCCAGGCCTGATGTGTGTGTCAAATATGGTGAGTTTTGAAGCATGTTAAGGGGGTCAAATTACAGCTCAAAGAGGCGGCGGTATAATAATAATAAAACCTGACAAATACAATAGGGTCCTCTATCCCAAAGGGACATTCGGTCCCTAATTAGCTAACCTTAATGAACACAAAAAAACCTTAAAAAAAGTATATTCTCACTAATAACAATTGTCTATTGTTTCATTAATAAATAAAACAGCAAAGTCCATTTGGCTGTCATCTGTTTTAATTATGAGACACAAGTACGTCAAAGTGATGATTTTTTATTTCACGCTTGAAATAAGAAATGATTACTTTAAAAAAGTAGTTTTATACTTGTGAGTGTTGATGACACAGCTTTGCAACAGTTGATATTCTAGTTTCAAGCTGTTTTAGTCAATATAGGTCATCAAATCTCAGCAACAAGCTGTATTATCTTACCGAGATCATTTAGGACCAAAACCCCTAAAACAAGTAAAACACTAACATAAAATCTGCTTAGTGAGAATAATTATCTTATCAGACAGAAAATAAGCAAATATCACCCTTATTTGAGATATTTCATCTTACTTAGATTTCAGTTTTTGCAGTGAAGCTTCAGCTTCTTTGTCCCCATTGCCACAAAAGCCTGTTAAATTGCCTCTCTTCATTCCAGTCCAATTATAAACGATCACGCTCGACTCGTGCTGGGAAACGAAAGTGGACACAAAGGCTTGCTTTTTTTATTTTATTTTATAACGTTGCTTTTACACTTAGTAGTCAGAAGGATATTGTGACTCTACAAAAGCCGAACAAAGTACAAAACCCAAAACCAGTGACGTTGGCACGTTGTGTAAATGGTAAATAAAAACAGAATACAATGATTTGCAAATCCTTTTCAACTTATATTCAATTGAATAGACTGCAAAGACAAGATATTTAATGTTCCAACTGAGAAACAACATTTTTTTTAGAATTTAATGGCAGCAACACATTGCAAAAAAGTTGGCACAGGTGCATTTTTACCACTGTGTTACATGGCCTTTCCTTTTAACAACACTCAGTAAACGTTTGGGAACTGAGGAGACACATTTTTGAAGCTTCTCAGGTAGAATTCTTTCCCATTCTTGCTTGATGTACAGCTTAAGTTGTTCAACAGTCCGGGGGTCTCCGTTGTGCTATTTTAGGCTTTATAATGCGCCACACATTTTCAATGGGAGACAGGTCTTGCTGAAATAAGCAGGGGCGTCCATGATAACGTTGCTTGGATGGCAACATATGTTGCTCCAAAACCTGTATGTACCTTTAAGCATTAATAGTGCCTTCACAGATGTGTAAGTTACCCATGTCTTGGGCACTAATACACCCCCACACCATCACAGATGCTGGCTTTTCAACTTTGCGCCTAGAACAATCAGGATGGTTCTTTTCGTCTTTGGTCCGGAGGACACGTCGTCCACAGTTTCCAAAAAAAATTGGAAACGTGGACTCGTCAGACCACAGAACACTTTACACTTTGCATCAGTCCATCTTAGACGAGCTCGGGCCCAGTGAAGCCAGCAGCGTTCCTGGGTGTTGTTGATATATGGCTTTCGCTTTGCATAGTAGAGTTTTAACTTGCACTTACTGTCATGATCCGTGGCCCGGATCATGTTTTGATATTTTCGGTTAGTTTTGGACTCCCTCAGTTCCTGTTTTGTGCACCCTTGTGTTTGTTTTAGTTACCATGGTTGCTTATTATTTTCACCTGCCTCTGATTGGTGTTCAGGACGCTCACCTGTTTCCCGAGCACTAATCAGAGGCCGGTCAGTCGGCCTGGCTTCATTGTTTGCTTCAGGCAACAGTTACGTGAGTATCGCTTGTCTTCAGTCTATGCTAAGTGGTAGCCTTAGCTTCGAGTGTGATCGGCACGTTGTCCCTTCGGCTTGTTTTCTGTTTTTGTACTTCTTTGATTTTCAAAAATAAATCATGTTCCTACCTGCAAGTCCTGTCCGGAGTGGTCTGTTTGCACCCCGGGGGAGCGAATCCTGCAGTAGGCTGCGACCCCCCCGCCGTAACCCTTACAGATGTAGCGACCAACTGTAGTTACTGACCGTTTTTTTATGAAGTGTTCCTGAGCCCATGTGGTGATATCCTTTACACACTGATGTCACTTTCTGATGCAGTACCGCCTGAGGGATCCAATGTCCGTAATATCATCGCTTACGTGCAGTGATTTCTCCAGATTCTCTGAACCTTTTGATGATATTACGGACCGTAGATGGTGAAATCCTTAAATTCCTTGCAATAGCTGGTTGAGAAATGTTGTTCTTAAACAATTTGCTCACGCATTTGTTGACAAAGTGGTGACCCTCGCCCCATCCTTGTTTGTGAATGACTGAGCATTTCATGGAAGCTGCTTTTATACCCAATCATGGCACCCACCTGTTCCCAATTAGCCCGTTCACCTGTGGGATGTTCCAAATAAGTGTTTTGATGAGCATTCCCTCAACTTTATCAGTCTTATATGCCACTTGTGCCAGCTTTTTTGAAACATTTTGCAGGCATCAAATTCCAAATAAGCTAATATTTGCAAAAAATAACAAAGTTTTCCAGTTGGAACATTAAATATCTTGTCTTTCAATTCAATATAAGTTGGAAAGGATTTACAAATCATTGTATTCTGTTTTTATTTACTATTTACAGTCCCCAACCTTTTTGTAGCTGCGGACCGGTCAACGCTTGAACATTTTATTTTTATTTCTATTTTTTTTGTCATAAAGAAATACAATCATGTGTGCTTCCCTGCAGACTGTATTGATCTATATTGATATATAATGTATATATTGTGTTTTTATGTTGATTTAATTTAAAAAGTAAAATAAAAAAAATAAAAAAGTTTATTTTTTTTAATTTTTTTTATTATTTTTTTTCTTGTGCGGCCCGGTACCAATCGGTCCACGGACCGGTGGTTGGGGACCGCTGATTTACACAACGTGCCAAGTTCACTGCTTTTGGGTTTTGTAGAAGAGTGGTAATATTATGAGGAAGAAAATAAAATTAAAGTCGTGAAGCAGCAAAGTCTGTTAAAAAAAAATTGCAATGATACGGAAAAAAATACTGAAATTCTGCACAAATAAAGTTACAAAACAAGAAAATACATTTGTCACATTAAAGGAAAGCTATCATGTTATGTGCAAATAAAGTGATAGTATGAAAATCATAAGTCATAACATTACGAGTGGAAGGAAAAGAACTGTGAGCAAAGTTTTTTTAAGTGGAAAAAAAATACAGTAAGCCGTAATGTTGGGGGAAAAAATGGTAATCTTATAAAGAGGGAAATAAAGGAATAAAGTTGAAATATTGCAAGTTATGAAAAAAATAAAATATAGTTATATTTATTTAATGTAAAACATGTACGAAAAAAGAAAAATAATATTGTGCTGAGTCAAACATGTTATGGGGATTTTTACCATCTATTCATTTAGAATGCATGGCGACAAAACATCATTATAGTGAATGTGGACTTTTTTTTTTCTTTTCTTTTTTTTTTCTCCATTAAACTTGTGCTCTTTTTGTGCTCAGATGCTGCAATTTGAAGGAGGGTGGCCTTTAAAACACACACATCTCACCACGGGACCTACAGCAAATGTGGCATCCATTATCCCTGAATGAGGTGCGACACACACTAGTGTAAAACACACACACACACACACACACACACACACACACACACACACACACACACACACACACACACACACACACACACACACACACACACACACACACACACACACACACACACACACACACACACACACACACACACACACACACACACACACACACACACACACACACACATTTATCTACCTATCACTCAACTCCTATCCCAGCATGTAGCTTTGCACTGCCCCCTACTGATGCACTGGGAGAAAACACTGCAAATGGGACTTAATTAAATCAGTAGATTACACTTTGTTTTTATTTGTTAAACAGCTTTGCACTCATACAAAATGTCCTTACAAACTAATGAGGTGTGTGTGAGTGTGTGTGAGTGTATTCCTACCCTGCTTGAGACATCAACAAGGAAAAGTAGCGTCCATATGAGGACCGGTGAACAAGTTAGGACACAAATCATGGTCCCAATACGGAAAACCATTGCATCTAATAGAGGAGGTCTCATTTGCATCCCTGGTGGTGAAATCTATCAAAATTAGGGTGGTTCCAAAAAGGAGGGATTTTTCAAATTGACTGTGTGTCGGTTTAAAAAGTGCTCCCCCTCTGGTCAACATATGAAATAACAAGTGTGTGTAAAAATGTGAAGTGCTCCCCCTCTGGTCTGTAAGAAATTGAAATGCGCCCCCTTTGGCCAAAACTTAATTTAAAACAATAAATAAATATGTATATAGAGACAACTTGAAGTAAATAATGAAGATTAAAATCCAATTACAAACAAAAATAAATAAAAATACAAATGAACTAAAAGCAGTCTTTTTCTCGCAATGTGTCGACTTTTTTCTTATAAAATTGGGAACGATTTTTCATATTTTTTCTGTTTCTGTAATATTGCAATATTTTCTCATGACATTTTTACTTTTTTAATGCAAAATGGTGACATTTGTTGTCTAAAATTCGGACTTTTATCACAATATTGCCATTTTTTTTGTCCTTGTAAAATAGTGACATATTTTGAGTAAAATTATGACTTTTGTCATAATTCTGCAGAGTAAAATTCAGATTATTATTATAATATTGCCAAAGTTTTAAAGTTTTCTTATAAAATTGTGACTTTTGTCGAGTAAACTTTTGACTATTTTCATTAAATTGCCAAAATTTTAAGCTTTTCTTCTAAAATTGCGACTGTTATTGAGTAAAATTCCAATTTTTATCATAACATTGCACAAATGTTCAGTTTTTCTTGTAAAATTTTGACTTGCTTTGAGTAAAATTACGACTTTTATTATAATACTGCCAAAATTCTAAATTTTTTTTGTAAAATTGTTATTTACCGCTAGAATTCACCAACTCAAGTATTTCATATATATTTCACACATATATATATATATATATATATATATATATATATATATATATATATATATATATATATATATATATATATATATATATATATATATATATATATATATATATATGTGTGAAATATATATGTATATATATATATGTATGAAATACTTGACTTTCAGTGAATTCTAGCTAGCGGGGGGGGGGGGGGCGTGGTTATTTACCGCTAGAATTCACCAACTCGAGTATTTCATATATATTTCATATATATATATATATATATATATATATATATATATATATATATATATATATATATATATATATATATATATGTATGAAATACTTGACTTTCAGTGAATTCTAGCTATATATATATTTATTTTCTTTACATAAAAGAAATACTTGAATTATCTATCCATTAGATGGCAGTATTGTCCTGTTTAACTTCTCCGTTCATGACTGAGAAATCATTTCGGCCACCGTGTTCAATGGAGAAGTCTGTTCTACATATTTACAGGCAACATACACCTTCCCCTTCGAACTGTCCTGGATGAACTGAATTTCTTGTTTCCATTCGTTTTGGAACTTGCAAGCGTATTTATATTGTGGGAAAGCGGACGTGGGAATAGGCTGTCCCCACTCAGTCTCAGGTCCGCATTGAGCTGGAGGGGGCGTGGCCTCCAGCTCCGGCTGAATACCGGGAGTTTGTCGGGAGAAAATCTCTGCCGGGAGGTTGTCGGGAGAGGCGCTGAATAACGGGATTCTCCCGCTAAAAACGGGAGGGTTGGCAAGTATGACCCTTCTTGAGACATCAACAAGGAAAAGTAGCGTCCATATGAGGACCGGTGAACAAGTTAGGACATAAATCATGGTCCCAATACGGAAAACCATTGCATCTAATAGAGAATGTCTCATTTGCACCCCTGGTGGTGAAATATATCAAAATTAGGGTGGTCCCTAAAAGGGAGGGATTTTTCAAATTGACTGTGTGTCAGTTTTAGTAAAAGTGCTCCCCCTCTGGTCAACATATGAAATAAAAAGTGTGTGTGAAAATGTGAAGTGCTCCCCCTCTGGTCAACATATGAAATAACAAGTGTCTGTAAGAAATTGAAATGCGCCACCTTTGGCCAAAACTTAATTTAAAACAATAAATAAATATGTATATAGAGACAAACTGTAATAACTTGAAGTAAATAATGACGATTAAAATCCAATTACAAACAAAAAATTCAAAAAAATACAAATGAACTAAAAGCAGTCTTTTCCTCACAATGTGTCGACTTTTTTCTCATAAAATTGGGAACGATTTTTCATATTCTTTCTGTTTCTATAATATTGCAATATTTTCTCATGAGATTATTACTTTTTTAATGCAAAATGGTGACATTTGTCATATACAATTCTGACTTTTATCACAATACTGCCATTTTTTTTGTTCTTGTAAAATAGTGACATATTTTGAGTAAAATTATGACTTTTGTCATAATTCTGCAGAGTAAAATTCCCATTATTATTATAATATTAACCAAAGTTTTCTTATGAAATTGTGACTTTTGTAAAGTAAAATTACGACTCTTTTCATTAAATTGCCAACATTTTAAGCTTTTCTTGTAAAATTCCAACTTTTATCATAATATTTCACAAATGTTCAGTTTTTCTTGTAAAATTTTGACTTGCGTTGAGTAAAATTACGACTTTTATTATAATACTGCCAAAATTCTACATTTTTCTTGTAAAATTGTGACCTTTTTCTTGTGAAATTCCAACTCATTTTTTACAGCAGGCTTTTTTATATTTGCATAGTATGTATATATTATTAATGTTGTAAATACAAATCTTTATATATCTAGAAAGGGTGGTCCTAAAGAGGTAGGCATTTTTCCGAGGTCTCAAGAAGGTAACAAATACAAGAACCATTGTGTGTGTGTGTTCTTGTATTTCTACCCTTCTTGAGACATCAACAAGGAAAAGTTGCGTCCATATGAGGACCGGTGAACAAGTTAGGACATAAATCATGGTCCCAATACGGAAAACCATTGCATCTAATAGAGAATGTCTCATTTGCACCCCTGGTGGTGAAATCTATCAAAATTAGGGTGGTCCCTAAAAGGAGGGATTTTTCAAATTGACTGTGTCGGTTTTAAACGTGCTCCCCTTCTGGTCAAAATATGAAATAACAAGTGTGTGTAAAAATGTGAAATGCTCCCCCCTCTGGTCAACATATGAAATAACAAGTGTGTGTAAAAATGCGAAGTGCTCCCCCCTCTGGTCAACATATGAAATAACAAGTGTCTGTAAGAAATTGAAATGCGCCCCCTTTGGCCAAAACTTTATTTAAAACAATAAATAAATATGTATATAGGGACATACTGTAATAACTTGAAGTAAATAATGAAGATTTGAATCCAATTACAAACCAAAAATAAAATAAAAAATACAAATGAACTAAAAGCAGTCTTTTTCTCACAATGTGTCGACTTTTTTCTTATAAAATTGGGAACAATATCTCATATTCTTTCTGTTTGTGTAACATTGCAATATTTTCTCATAAAATTCTTACAGTTTTTTTTAATGTAAATTTATTACTTTTTAATGCAAAATGGTGAAATTTGTCATATCAAATTCTGACTTTTATCACAATACTGCCATTTTTTTTTTGGTAAAATTATGACTTTGTCATGATTTTGCACAGTAAAATCCCGATTATTACAATACTGCCAACATTTTAAAGTTTTCTCATAAAATTGTGACTTTTGTCGAGTAAAATTTTGACTCTTTTCATAAAATTGTCAACATTTCAAGCTTTTCTTGTAAAATTGCGACTGTTATTGAGTAAAATTCCAACTTTTTTCATAACATTGCACACATGTTCATTTTTTCTTGTAAAATTTTGACTTCTGTTGAGTAAAATTACGACTTTTGTTGTAATCCTGCTAAAATTCTACGTTTTTCTTGTAAAATTGTGACCTTTTCCTTGTGAAATTCCAACTCATTTTTCACAACAAGCTTTTTTACATTTGCATAGTATGTATATATTATTATATGTTGTAAATACAAATCTTAATATACCTACAAAGGGTGGTCCTAAAGAGGTAGGGTTTTTTTGGAGTGTGGGTGTGTGTGTGTGTGTGTGTGTGTGTGTGTGTGTGTGTGTGTGTGTGTGTGTGTGTGTGTGTGTGTGTGTGTGTGTGTGTGTGTGTGTGTGTCTGTGCGCGCGTGTGACTTGTCTTCAATGTATATGACAGGAGCTTTGTTGTTTTAAATCAGGGGTGTCAAACTCGTTTTTATTGAGGGCCACATCGCAGTAATGGCTGCCTTCATAGGGCCACTTTTTAAAAAATAAAATAATGCATGCGGAAAATAACCTGTGATTTTTTTTTTTTTTTTAAATTATATAAATGTGTACCAGTAATCACCTCATATTATTACACCAGTTCCTATGCTTATTATTACATTTTTCATGTACAAATTAATGGATACATCATACGTAAAGGTGACAATTAAATATTCAACTATATTTACGAACATATTTTTGTAGTACCCTATATAATAATGTAATATTTGGCATGATTAGATAATAACATTTAAAAGATACACATTTTTTTCCTGTCAAAAACAATAATTATTTGCATTTAGTAAAAAAAAGAATTTTTATTAAAACACATTTTTCCCAGGCTTTCACGGGCCACATACGATGATGTGGCGGGCCAGATCTGGGCCCCGGGCCTTGGGTTTGACACCCGTGTTTTAAATGATCACTGCAAAAGTCAAAGATCCTTTATATGACAGGAACGTATCATTCAGAAAAAAACTATTTGACACTTTTCCCGTAGACGAGAGTAATTTGTTTTTACTTGTACCACTATTGTGCAAATAAAGTGGAAAAGTTCAATTTTTTCAATACGGAAATTGCAAGAGTGTTGTTGTACTACTATATTCTATATATATGTTTATCTAGTGTGTGTCATGTTTTCATTTCTATTTAAATTTTTCTATTATATATTCTAACTTTCAATTTTTATTTTTTTTTTACTTTGTAGCACTTTGAGATTTTAACAAATGTAAAGTGTGTTACAAATGTAATTCATTATTATTTTATTATTATGATTTATTATATTGTTTTTGACATGACACCTGTGTTAAAGGCCTACTGAAATGATTTTTTTTAAATTTAAACGGGGATAGCAGATCCATTCTATGTGTCATACTTGATCATTTCGCGATATTGCCATATTTTTGCTGAAAGGATTTAGTAGAGAACAACGACGATAAAGTTCGCAACTTTTAATCTCTGATAAATAAAAGCCTTGCCCCTACCGGAAGTAGCGTGACGTAGTCAGTTTTTCGCCTCCTCATATTTTCCTATTGTTTTCAACGCAGCTAGAGCGATTCGGACCGGAGAGATTATTTTGAGCGAGGATGAAAGATTCGTGGATGAGGAACGTTAGAGTGACGGACTAGAATGCAGTGCAAGACATATCTTTTTTCGCTCTGACCGTAACTTAGGTACAAGCTGGCTCATTGGATTCCACACTCTCTCCTTTTTCTATTGTGGATCACGGATTTGTATTTTAAACCACCTCGGATACTATATCCTCTTGAAAATGAGAGTCGAGAACGCGAAATGGACATTCACGGTGACTTTTATCTCCACGACAATACATTGGCGAAGCTCTTTAGCTACTGAGCTAACGTCATAGCATCTGGCTCAAATGCAGATAGAAACAAAATAAATAAATCCCTGACTGGAAGGATAGACAGAAGATCAACAATACTATTAAACCATGGACCTGTAACTACACGGTTAATAATTCTCAGCCTGGCAAAGCTTAACAATGCTGTTGCTAACGACGCTGAAGCTAACTTAGCAACTTAGTAACGAGACCTCACAAAGCTATTCTAAAAACATTAGCTATCCACCTACACCAGCCAGCCCTCATCTGCTCATCAACACCCGTGCTCACCTGCGTTCCAGCGATCGACGGCGCAACGAAAGACTTCACCCGATCACAGATGCGGTCGGCGGCTAGCGGCGGCTAGCGTCGGCTAGCGCGTCTGCTATCCAAGTAAGTCCTCCTTGTTGTGTTGCTACAGCCAGCCACTAATACACCGATCCCACCTACAACTTTCTTCTTTGCAGTCTCCATTGTTCATTAAACAAATTGCAAAAGATTCACCAACACAGATGTCCAGAATACCGTGGAATTATGAAATGAAAACAGAGCTATTTTGTATTGGCTTCAATGGGCTACCGATACTCCTGTTTCACTGGCTACGTCACGCGCATACGTCGTCATCCAAAGGCGTTTTCAACCGGAAGTTTAGCGGGAAATTTAAAATTGCACTTCATAAGTTAACCCGGCCGTATTGGCATGTGTTGCAATGTTAAGATTTCATCATTGATATATAAACTATCAGACTGCGTGGTCGGTAGTAGTGGCTTTCAGTAGGCCTTTAACTGCCTTTTTGTGTTGTACATTGTCAAAATCCACCAAGATTTCACAGTAAATAAAAATGTACTATAACCGTGAAAATACCAGTGCCAGTAAATCAGTGATTCTCAAACTATAGTACATATACCACTATAGTGCACAGGTGCCAAACTCAAGGCCCGGGGGCCAAATCTGGCCCGCCACATCAATTTGTGTGGCCCCCGAAAGCATGGAAATAATATGTGTAAATAAAGTACCTTATCTTCTCTTAATAAATGTATTACAAAAATAAATGTACTGCGTACAATTACATATATTTACCCTTTAATCATCTCTAATAATACAAAAAAATGTATATCATTATACATTTTAAAACAATGTTATTGTTCAAATAAAGATAAACACTAAAATATCTGCTGGACTTATGATTTCAAAGCAAATAATCCAACAAACTGTTCATGTAAAAATTTTACTGTAAAATCCACTTTTAATATAGAGTGATAAAACACTATAAAACATAGCAACTGTATATTTTACAGTGTAAAAAACCTTGCATTAATTTTTAAGTAAAAAAACAGCGGTGCCGTTTTTTCATTCCATATAATTTAATTCCATGCGCCTTCCGCCCGATTGTAGCTGAGATATGCTCCAGCGCCCCCCGCGACTCCGAAGAGAATAAGCGGTAGAAAATGGATGGATGGATGCATGTGTTTTTTTATTTAATATGCGGTAAAAAAAACAACAACGACAAAAAAAAAACTGCAAATACTACGGTAAAATTAAGTTGCCAGTTTAATATAGTTTATATAAATAAAATATATTAATATAATAAAATATATTAATATCTAAAGATTTGCGTAAAAAAAGACATGTTTTATATATACACATTTATATTCATACTGTATATTATATTACTGTATATATCCCCATGGATGGATAGATGTCAAATAGGTAAGATAGATATTATGTTATATATATAGATATTATGTCAAATAAGATAGATATTATTCACTGTTAAAAGTGGCCCTCTGAGGGCAACCATAACTGCGATGTGGCCCCTCAATGAAAATGAGTTTGACACGCCTGTATTATTTAAGTACAGTGTTTTATTTTCCTATATTCAAACACAGTGTTACTGTTCAAACTGTGTGCAATGTAACAGTGGCCAAGAATGTTGAATATAATTGTCAAATAAAACCTCTGCCTTTTTTCTAATGAATACGTATGCCTACTTCGCAACTGTAATTTGATGTTCGTCGTTATGGTGGTAGTTGGACAGCCGAGTGCTTTCTGAGGTGGTACTTGGTGAAAAAGTTTGGGAACCAGATGTTACTGTGAAAATAATGTAGTAGCCATTAAGTTACTGTGAATTTACAATGAAAATATTAACATGTATTCATATCAACATCCATCCATCCGTTTTCTACCGCTTGTCCCTTTTGGGGTCGCGGGGGGTGCTGGAGCCTATGTCACATATGATAGCTTATTTTAACACTTGTATGACACCTTGTCCTCCATTAAAAGTAAAAAAAAAAAACATGCTTTTTGGCAACGTTTTTTCAAAGTCAGGTTGTGACGTTGATTTGACCATTGAATTTCGGTCATTTCCCAACCAATATTCTACAACACAAATATAACGTTGAAACAACATGCTTTTTGGCAACGTTTATTCAATGTCAGGTTCTGACGTTGATTTGACCATTGAATTTCGGTCATTTTCCAACCAATATTCTACAACACAAATACAACGTTGAAACATGCTTTTTGACAACGTTTAATCAATGTTGTGTTCTGACGTAGATTTGACCATTGAAATTTGGTCATTTCCCAACCAACATTCTACAACAGAAATACAACGTTGAAACAACGTGCTTTTTGACGATGTTTAATCAATGTCAGGTTGTGACAATGATTTGACCGTTGAAATTTGGTCATTTCCCAACTAATATTCTACAACACAAATACAACGTTAAAACAACATGCTTTTTGACGACGTTTAATCAATGTCGGGTTGTGACAATGATTTGACCATTGAAATTTGATCACTTCCCAACCAATATTCTACAACACAAATACAACGTTGAAAAAACATGCTTTTTGGCACCGTTTATTCAATGTCAGGTTGTGACAATGATTTGACCATTGAATTTTGGTCATTTTCCAACCAATATTCTACAACACAAATACAACGTTGGAACAACATGCTTTTTGACAACGTTTAATCAATGTTGTGTTCTGACGTTGATTTGACCGTTGAAATTTGGTCATTTCCCAACCAATATTCTACAACACAAATACAACGTTGAAACAACATGCTTTTTGACGACGTTTAATCAATGTTGGGTTCTGACGTTGATTTGACCATTGAATTTTGGTCATTTTCCAACCAATATTCTACAACACAAATACAACGTTGAAACAACATGCTTTTTGACAACGTCTAATCAATTTTGGGTCCTGATGTTGATTTGACCATTGATTTTTGGGTCATTTCCCAACCAATATTCTACAACACAAATACAACGTTGAAACAACATGCTTTTTGGCAACGTTTATTCAATGTCAGGTTGTGACGTTGATTTGACCATTGAATTTCGGTCATTTTCCAACCAATATTCTACAACACAAATACAACGTTGAAACAACATGCTTTTTGACAACGTTTAATCAATGTTGGGTCCTGATGTTGATTTGACCATTGATTTTTGGGTCATTTCCCAACCAATATTCTACAACACAAATACAACGTTGAAACAACATGCTTTTTGACAACGTTTAATCAATGTTGGGTTCTGACTTTGATTTGACTGTTGAAATTTGGTCATTTCCCAACCAATATTCTACAACACAAATACAACGTTGAAACAACATGCTTTTTGACAACGTTTAATCAATGTTGTGTTCTGACGTAGATTTGACCATTGAAATTCGGTCATTTCCCAACCAATATTCTACAACACAAATACAACGTTGGAACAACATGCTTTTTGACAATGTTTAATCAATGTTGTGTTCTGACGTTGATTTGACCGTTGAAATTTGGTCATTTCCCAACCAATATTCTACAACACAAATACAACGTTGGAACAACATGCTTTTTGACAACGTTCAATCAATGTTGTGTTCTGACGTTGATTTGACCGTTGAAATGTGGTCATTTCCCAACCAATATTCTACAACACAAACACAACGTTGAAACAACATGCATTTTGACGACGTTTAATCAATGTTGGGTTCTGACGTTGATTTGACCATTAAATTTTGGTCATTTTCCAACCAATATTCTACAACACAAATACAACGTTGAAACAACATTCTTTTTGACAACGTCTAATCAATGTTGGGTCCTGATGTTGATTTGACCATTGATTTTTGGGTCATTTCCCAACCAATATTCTACAACACAAATACAACGTTGAAACAACATGCTTTTTGACAACGTTTATTCAATGTCAGGTTGTGACGTTGATTTGACCATTGAATTTCGGTCATTTTCCAACCAATATTCTACAACACAAATACAACGTTGAAACAACATTCTTTTTGACAACGTCTAATCAATTTTGGGTCCTGATGTTGATTTGACCATTGATTTTTGGGTAATTTCCCAACCAATATTCTACAACACAAATACAACGTTGAAACAACATGCTTTTTGACAACGTTTAATCAATGTTGTGTTCTGACGTAGATTTGACCATTGAAATTCGGTCATTTCCCAACCAATATTCTACAACACAAATACAACGTTGAAACAACATGCTTTTTGACGACGTTTAATCAATGTTGGGTTCTGACGTTGATTTGACCATTGAATTTGGGTCATTTTCCAACCAATATTCTACAACACAAATACAACGTTGAAACAACATGCTTTTTGACGACGTCTAATCAATTTTGGGTCCTGATGTTGATTTGACCATTGATTTTTGGGTCATTTCCCAACCAATATTCTACAACACAAATACAACGTTGAAACAACATGCTTTTTGACAACGTTTATTCAATGTCAGGTTGTGACGTTGATTTGACCATTGAATTTCGGTCATTTTCCAACCAATATTCTACAACACAAATACAACGTTGAAACAGCATGCTTTTTGACAACGTTTAATCAATGTTGTGTTCTGACGTAGATTTGACCATTGAAATTCGGTCATTTCCCAACCAATATTCTACAACACAAATACAACGTTGAAACAACATGCTTTTTGACAACGTTTAATCAATGTTGGGTCCTGATGTTGATTTGACCATTGATTTTTGGGTCATTTCCCAACCAATATTCTACAACACAAATACAACGTTGAAACAACGTGCTTTTTGACAACGTTTAATCAATGTTGGGTCCTGATGTTGATTTGACCATTGATTTTTGGGTCATTTCCCAACCAATATTATACAACACAAATACAACGTTGAAACAACGTGCTTTTTGACAACGTTTAATCAATGTTGGGTCCTGATGTTGATTTGACCACTGATTTTTGGGTCATTTTCCAACCTATATTCTACAACACAAATACAACGTTGAAACAACATGCTTTTTGGCGACATTTATTCAATGCCAGGTTCTGACGTTGATTTGACCGTTGAAATTTGGTCATTTCCCAACCAACAACGTGCATCCAACGTTGGACATCAACGTTGTCGCAATCCACAAACTATTTTGCAACATTGTTTCAAAGTCTGTTTTAAAGAACATGTATGTCGAATCAACGTTGTATCAACGTCTTGTGCCTGCTGGGACTGTATCATTAATGGATAATACCAATAATACATCAGCGTTATTAGGATTTTATTAGAATGTGTGCATCGACTGGGAGTGAAGTCTCCCCCCGAGTGTTCGTAACTTCAATCGAGGGTCCTTGAACGCACCACAGTTATGTACAGTGAGATGCAAAAGTGAAACTTGTATATTGATGATGGATTTATGATTTCTTCTTCTTTCTTGTCCCGAATGCTGGTGCTGTGTGTGTGAACGCTTGCAGGCGAGCTTTGATGATGTCATGACGTCTGTGTCGAGTGAAGTCATAATTGAAGGAACCATGTTGTACTTTCGTTAGGGGGTCGCATCCTTAATTGGATTCAAGCAACCTTATCATTAATCATACTCTGATTCTGAATCTTATCATTGATTATATTTATTTTATCTCCACATGTATGATGTGTATTTTATATTTTACACAATTAAACGACCCTGTGCGTGGGGCCCCTGCACAACATGCCCACTTCACTGCAAAAACTGAAATCTAACTAAGATTAACTATCTCAAATAAGGGTGATATTTGCTTGTTTTCTGTCTGATAAGATCATTCTTCTCACTAAGCAGATTTTATGTTAGAGTGTTTGACTTGTTTTAAGGGTTTTGGTCCTAAATGATCTCAGTAAGATATTACAGCTTGTTGCTGAGATTTGATGACCTATATTGAGTAAAACATGCCTGAAACTAGAATATCAACTGATGCAAAGCTGTGTCAGCAACACTCACAAGTATAAAACTACTTTTTTAAAGTAATAATTTCTTATTTCAATTATGAAAAAAAAAAAATCATGATTTTTACACAATTGTGTCTCATATTAAAACAGATGACAGCCAAATGGCTGTTTTATTTTCAATGAAACAATAGAAAATACGTACTCTTATAGTAGTACACTTGTTATTAGTGAGAATATACTTATTTTAAGGTATTTTTGGGTAGTTAGCTAATTTTACTTGTTTTGGAAAGTCTTGACAAGCCAAACTGTCTTGTTCTATTGGCGCCAAAACTTTAATAGTTCCATTGAAAATAAAGAATATTACACACACGGCAGTCGAAAATCCGTCAAAATGTTTCAGTACGACTTTGAATATTTGAATTGATGGATAGGATTTTTGAATTGATGGATAGTTGGATAGTAGATGGCAGTCAAACATAATATATACATGTAGACTGCACTACGATGGCAACGTGACTCAAGTAAACAACACCAACATTTTATATGTTCCACACTGCAAAAACTGATATCTAAGTAAGATTAAATATCTCAAATAAGGGTGATATTTGCTTATTTTCTGTCTAATAAGATAATTCTTCTCACTAAGCAGATTTTATGTTAGAGTGTTTTACTTGTTTTAAGGGTTTTTGGTCCTAAATGATCTCAGTAAGATAATACAGCTTGTTGCTGAGATTTTGAGTATATTGAGTAAAACATGCTTGAAACTAGAATATCAACTGTTGCAAAGCTGTGTCATCAACACTCACAAGTATAAAACTACTTTTTTAAAGTAATCATTTCTTACTTCAATGATGAAAAAAAAATCATGTTGCTGAGCGCATATCATTATGTCAAGATAATGGCACTAGCATTTACTTCATTTAAGAATATTTTCCAACATTTTGAGCAAAAAGGTCTCATTTTTTTAAAAAGTGCACTTGTTATTAGTGAGAATATACTTATTTTAAGGTATTTTTGGGTTCATTGAGGTTAGCTAATTTGACTTGTTTTGGAAAGTCTTGACCAGCCGAATTTTCTTGTTCTATTGGCAGATAATTTTGCTTAGTTCAAATAAAATACCCCTCATTTTTGTATTTTTTTTTCTTGTTTTTGAACACTGACTTTTTGCAGTGTTCACTCCGATGCCCCTGTTATGGACTCCCCCCTTTCTCCTTTTTTTTTTTTTTTTTTTTTTTTTTTGCAATCATGCTCGTGCACACAAAGGCGGACGCGTGTCGCCCCCCTTCCATCACCCACGCAGCGGGGGGTCTGTCAAGTGGGACGCGTGTGTCTTCACACCTCCCATCACCCAAATGGTGCGCAGCTTTTAATGGAAGGAAAAGCTTACAAATGTGCTTTAATGCTCGCTTTTAAACATTTAAATGTAGTTTTATTCCTTGATTGATACTTTTAAGTAACTTTTTTTTTTATATAAAGGCCTATCCTATATATCAAATTGCGCAATTTCGGTGCGTAAAAACGCACTGGTTTAGCCTATACAGAGACACATTTTGTTATAAAATGATATATTTTTATCTCAAATAACGACCCCAAACCTACAAAAAGGGGCAAGTTTGGTCCATATGGTGTGAGGTTTGCTCCAGTGTGACTTCACACCTCCACACTTTGGAGACGCGTCAAAAGTCCAATTTGGCAGCGCGGATAAAAAGGAGGACCTTGGCATCCCCTCGGACTCACATCGGAACCCCCACGCTCCGAGGATCGTACATTTTTCACTGCAGCCATGGACGTTGGTGGATTTAATCTTTTGGCTCCACGCGGCAACAACGACGCGAACCCGCAGTCTCGCCTGTGGAGACCGTGGACCGGAACCGAGACCAGAACAACTGCTGGAACGCAGCCACCCAAACCGGCCATGTTCGTCCACCCAGTCAAGTAGGTTTTTTTTCCAAGCAAAAAACATTTTTATTGCATTTGATCATACAGTAAAATATTTATAAAAAAATGTTATATTTATTTTTACCAAATCATGAATTTTCTCCATTTTTTATTCATTTATTTTTTCAGGATATTCTGGCCCAAAACCAGTTTATTTCAGCAAAAAAACA